>NC_064444.1:15083218-15245718 GCF_023343835.1 Lagopus muta
TGTTCTGAAATTTTTTAAAATCTTTGCCCATAATAACATATAGAACTCCATCTGTAATTGGGGTGGCATCATGTGTAGTGATGCACTGATCCCTGAGTGCCTGAAGTGAAGTGAATGGTCCAGACAGACTGGGAAGGACCACGGAAGGTGTGGCCCGGATCTGGGTTTGTTAGCTCTGGGCACGTGCAGGGTAATGTTCCTCTGCAGTGCACATTGTTTCATTCCTTTTACTTTTGTAGAATGGGATTTGCTGAAAGGTGTGAGTGTGAGCTAAATGCAGTTTCTGGTCATTTTGATCGTGCTTGTTTCCTTGTTTGTGTGTGGCAAAAACAACTGCAAGAGCCTCGTGATTTTATCAGCCTTAATGTGGTAATCTGTCTGACGCTGTTTCCTCTTTGTCATTCTGGACACAGGAAGGACTAGGAAGAGGGAACTACTCACACTTGCTTTAATAATTCTATTGTAACATGGACACATGCAAGAGCACACCCAGCTGCGCCCCGCGGTTGAAAGGTGAAAGGCTCATGACCAACGGTAGTGAAATTAATTGAGCCAAAGTGTTTGTGCACAGTCGGCATGCCTGTATTTGCGTCAGTCAGAGGAAAAGCTGGGCAGAGATCCTTTTAGGAAGAAAAGGAAAACATATGTTATTGTATTGAGAGAATGTTTTTATGAGAAAGGGGGATGCTGCTTCATTAATAACTCTGACATGTCACACCAGTTCTGGTAGGTCTGATAGATTAAACATGAACCTCTCGTTATTCAAGCAGCTGAAATATATTGGCTGCTTTACCCACCTAATATTTATTCCTTGCACAGTATAACTACAAAATTGACATCTTCTTTTAAAATTGTTTGGCTGTAATAAATATAAAACTTTCATCGCTGATGTAAAGCATTGCTAGCTGGCATCATTTCCTATCCCTTTTTAATTATTCTTGACACTGTGGAGAAACATCTAATATAAATCTGTAATGTGCTCTGATGACAAACTACACGGTTGGAAGACCATGTAATCTCTCCACAATTAATTAAAGTGCATGGAGGTTTTTTTTCTCCTCCTTTGCTTTTTTTCACCCCCCCCAGCAACCAGATGCCACTGACTGGCTCAAATAGCATTGCTGTCAACTGTAAAAAATTAAGATTCAAACCCTAAGAAAGGTACTTAAATAAAGAAAACAGATGCCAGGTTATTTTTCGATATGATGGCATACATCTTGGTGGAAGGCACTATTGTTCAACATCTGTAGCTTCACGTACTTAATTACTCACATAACTTAGCAAATCTGTCGGCAGCTTATTTCCACAAGTATCTGTCACTTCAGCAAATCTTTTGTTAAAAATTGGACGGTGCCAATCACTGTGAGTAGTTCACCACCACTCCGAGAGCAGCTAAATGAAATGGGGCTCGGCTGCTGTTTGCTCTACATGGACTGTCTACATTTTGGGATTTCAGTAGGTGTGAATCTGCTTCAGAAGAGCTCCAGCTCCATGCTAAAAACAGTCAGCAGCACCATTGGGCTCATAGCACACATGGAATTGATCAAATGCAAATTAATAACAATTTTTGGGCAACCTAAGAGTGCTGCTGTAACATTTACGGACTGTAATAACACTGTGGATGCAAGACAGGTTAATAAAAGGTGTTTATTAAATATTACTGTGCTGCCGTAAAGCTTCTGGAGGCTGAGGCTGTAGTCATAGGAAACTGCAGGTGCAGGTTAGTTTGCAAGACAGCAACGAAGGTTCGTATATTATTAATTAATTATGTGTTTAAAAAAAAAAAAAAAAGTATAATCACCTCAGTATTATTTAACATCAATGTTTTTAGAAATACAGTTGAAGTAAAATGTTAATATATTTTCTGCTCTCTCTATAAAAATGGAATAACACAGATGTGATGCTAGTGTCAGTGATTTTCCTTCCCGCATAACAAGTGTATTTAGATCAGTAAAGTAAAATGGTTTGGAGTTACACTGAGTGACTTAGGAAGACTCCACTGTGCTTGACATTTTATCAGTTTTAATTGTTTTCTTACCTAAAACGAATTTTTCAAACATCGTAATATATATTTTTGTTGATGGTGATGGGGCCTTGTGCAACCATTTTGCCAACAGAGAGTTTCTACCCCCTGCACAGCTGCCAGGTGAAGGTGGACTACGCACATGTCCCAGCAGCTGACCTAAGGCTCACAGCTCCTTAGTGCTGCATAAGAGTGTAACTCAAATAGCTGTCTTTGAGAAGTAGTGCTGTCGGAAGGGGTGCACAGAGAGGTCTGTGGCTCTGTCAGGTTTTGGAAAGGCTTCTTTATGAAATAGGGTTAGAATTTGTAAACTGTTCTTTAAATTCCTAAGTCTGCATGTTTCACTTTGTGCCACCGTTTGCTTGCTCCTGATGAATGGTATAAATCAATAAGCTTACATCACATTTCCTTGCTGCGTGATATATTTAAAATAATTTTTATGCTCTTGCTGGAGATGGGATTATTTTTCTCCTGCTCCTAGACGGTTGGCACAACCACAGGTTACACTACAGTGTGCTTGTTAGCACCCTTAGAGAGAAACCTCCTCTTTTTCAACAAAAAGTACTGACTCAACAGCTTTGTGAGCAGTCTGATTGGCCATGCAGTGTTTCCACTGAAACAGTTTTAAATAGAACAGTGTGGACCACAGAGCAGTTCATAAATGAGGAATTTGGCTGCAGTGCGGTAGTTTAAATCCATATAAAGCTGGTATAAACAATGCATAAGCTTTTCTGTGCTAATGGTTTATTCGGTGTTTTTAGCATACTTTGAGTTCTATTAAGGGCTATAGTGTATTTTCAGTGATTACATTTTTGGAATTATTTTATTTAGGGTTATATACAAGATAATCATATTATTGATACTTGCACTATAGTTGTGGGATTTCGAACAGTGTTACAAACTGCGGATCACATTTCACTATCAAGTACATCCAAGAAATCCCATTAGTTTCACTCATTTTAATGGGCTGTAACTGAGAGCGCATGCAGAGATCCATGTGAGCGCCTTTACCCACAGGACACTTCTTGAAACCATCTGAGCTGCAGCCACTGCTCTGGGAGAGCATCTCAAGGTTGCAGGAGGTTGGCTTGGCAGCATAGGGTGGGTGGCGGAGCAGTTCTCTCTAAAGAAATTCTTGATGAATAAAAGATAGGTGGCATGTAACTCGTATATTAAAGGCATTCCAGTTGGGCAAAATCAGCATTCTAATGGTACAGTAAGTGCCAGGGGATTTTAATGACCACAAATGGTTAGGAACTTGGTTTTACATCTCATCTGACCAATAGTTTATGACGCGCTGTGGTTTTTGCTGTTCCGTAACAACATGTTTCTTGGATCATTTAAAGTATTTGGCTAGCAACACCTCTGAGGCATGAGTTAGCTCACAGTAATGCATAACTTTGATGTGTCTTATTGTTAAATTATATAGTGCATACAATATTTCATTTTATTTAATACAAATCATTTTTATTTACTTAAAAGAAGCAAGCTGTCTTATTATATGTGTTTGGCTTAGAAACAAAGGAATTATATTCTTTTAAGAGGTGTTTTATGTTTTATGGTTACTGAGAGAATACATGGCCTTTTAGTAGGCATTTATATAAGTGGGATCCATGTCTCCACTCCATTATATATTTTCAAATAATTGAAAGTGCTATACAAATGCCATATGATAGCCTTATAGAAAGGAGGGAAAACCCATGTGGCTTAAGATGTTGGGATTAAAAAAAAAAAACTAACTTGTTTCTTGGGGAGGGCAGGAGGCAGGAAGGTTTATTGGGGTAATTTAATTTCTACTGATGCTACAAACATGCATGGGATGAGGACGTGGGAGTTCAAATGCAGACGCTGCTTGTACTGCTCCCCATCATGACCTGTTCTTCATTGAGACAGTCAATTGACACAGACGCCAGTGCACTTATTACTGAGTCTACTGTAAATTAGACTTTCAGTCTTGCCAGGGAGAGATATTTTTCCTGTGTTCACCGCTATCACACATCACATTTGAGGGAGGGGAAAAGGAACTTTTTAAAACAATAATATCAAACAACTTGGAAAAAAATGTTAAATATTACCATATGAAGAACTGATTAAATTTGTATGGTTTTCTTTCAGTAAAAACTGATATGTGATGAAACACAGTGCAGCTGGATAACTTGTTTTGGCTAACGTTCCAGTGTTCTCTGATCTCTTTACCCAGCTCTATATATAAAAAAGAAACCATATCAGCATTCTTGTTCCTATTGTACAAGCACTGTCTAAAATGCCCCTTTTTCATTTACCCCTTACCATCTGGACTGTAAAAACTTAACGTGAGTTTGCCAGCGAGGTAGTTGATCTGCATATCTTCTTCCTATTCACAGCTCCTCTTGAATATCATCATTTCTGTAAGTCTTGTCAGTGTTGTCATGGCAGTTTTTGTGCATTTAATTGGAAAAACTACTAGATTTGGATATTTCCAGTTCAGCACCAGCATGCCAGACCATGTTTGGGTTTCTTTTTTATGTAGCCCAGACACACAGGTATGATCTGATACCAAAGATAGGTCTCTATACTTAGTTGTTGTCTTGTTCTGTCCCTTAGAGTTTATCGAGTCTTCTGCAGGGTCATTAGTTTTACTTCTGTTGTATATATACAGGGTTTATGTTAGTATTTTTAGCGTGTTGAAGAAACTCAGGAGCAGTTCTTCCATGAGGGTAAAGTTTTCAAACAATGAACTCACTCTTTAAAAGCATAAAAATGTCGTTGAGTTCATAAACTTAAGTGTGTCAATATTAGGGGTGATTTTAAAAAAATGTATTCAGAATGAGTACCTCTGTACCTGAAATGCAGGGCTGTGAAACCGGGCTAGTTTGTTTGTTTTAAATTCTGTTCTTCAGCCAAATGTCCTTATATTGCAGGCTTTTTGCCTGGCACAGGAAGATCAGACTTCCTGCTCATTGATGTAGATAGAATTTTTCTTTTATTTTGGGAGTGGCAGGGGGTTGCTGCAAAGTTTAATTTTCCATTTTGTTAACTAAGAACATATGCCGAGGGTCTTAGACTCTCTGAAGCACTGACTGACGTAAAATATAATGGCAATCCAGCATGGGCTGAGGTTGGAGAATCTTGGATGTTGTCCCACTAGATACTGGAAGACTGCAGATTTTTTTAGCTGCGATAGATAGCATGGGTAATTTGCTCTTCACTTTGGCACACTCTGTTTAATTGCAACTACAGCAGAGCAAAACCATCTGCTGAAGTGATCAAGGTCAGAGATTTTGAGTTATGAGTGTTAGAGAAAGTCATAGAGACCGTTCTTCTTGTCATTCCTTGTGGTGGAACCCCACGGCTATATCCCCAGTTCTAGGTATATCCTGGTTGTCTCTATTGTTTGATAAGTGCCAACCATGTGTTGGTCCTACTGCCAGCCCTGTGCCGCTGCAGCTGCTGGCATATTGGGCTGTGTCTGCTTGCTCTGCTTGTTACTGTTGTCCCTAACTCTTGCATATTTTTCAAGGTTGATTGATGCAATGCTGTGTTGGAAAATAGGAGAAAACTAAGAAAAGCATCACAACTGTTTTACTCCATCTGAAGAGGCTCTAGGTACAGAGTACACAAACTGGAACATGTAGAGCTATCAGATTTCCCATATTTTCTACCACCAAAGCTCTTCCTTAGCTCTTTTTCTATTATTTCTGCCATCAGATGGGACTTTTCTTTCTTGAGAGAAGTCTGTGCGTGTAATCCTTGAACCAGCAGTGAAGGCCACAGAAGGAATTGATTCCTCTATTCTTGTTTGCCACTGTGCGTCACCCCATGATGACCTCCATACCATTCTTCATTCTTAAACATAAGCTTGCTCTGTTGAGGGAATTATAATCCCTCCCCTCCTCGACAGAGAAATAAGAATATGCGAATATTGCCTAAATCAAGTGGAAAATATCTGCAGTACTATTAGTACTCTCATTCTACAAACCCCCTTCCATTCCTATTAATTTAATTTTCAGTAAAATTAATGAACTTCTATATTAAAATAGATAACTTTCCTGCTGCACAGGAAGAGGGGTTACTATTGTTTATCTAACATCAGGAAAGAAAAGATTGCAATGTGCCTTTTCTTCTCCAAAATACTAATGCCAGAATTCTGGTGTTCTGATGGCACTCTCATCATGTTTAGTTTTTGTGAGCATGATTGTTCTACCTCTTTACTGTCACCACTAGCACTGCACAGTTATGCATGTATGTTTTGTTTCCACTTGGAGTTCATCCTACAGTACACAGAAGTATTACAGAACCTGTCTTTCTTTACAGATCCTTAAATGTAGAACTGAAGGCTGGTATTTTACAAGGAGCATTCTTCTGCTCTTTGAACAAAATTCCTATCCAATTGTAGCCATTTTTTTGAACATACAAAGAAAGATCATGGCCTTTTATGCCCTTTAAAACTTGCTTCTTTCATTTTTCTATCTTATCTTTGCTACCATAACTTTCTTTACATTCCTATCAGTTAATGCCACATTTGTATTGACAACTAACTTTGTAGAATGAAGAGCATCTTATCATAAAAATATAGAAACTGAGTCAGCAATCCAGTCTGAACTGTGCCCAGTTTAGAAAGCTTAGAGGAAGAGGAGAGAAGACACTGGAAAACAAAAGCTTTTTTCCCAGATCTCAACCTTTATGCGTATTTGTATGAAGATCTGGTCTAAGTGGAAGTTAAATTTATTAGAATGCAATAGAATACTGTAAAAATGACTTAAAAATTCATTTCCAATTATGTACTTGTATTTTAATTCACAAGTGCCTGTACTAATTCTGATTCCAGCATGGCCTGATATACGTGCTAAGTTCTGACTGACAGCCTAGAATTAGAATTTCAGTTTCTACAAATAAAAACAAATGAGTTAATAGACATTCAGTACTGAGTAGTCAATTATGTATGCACTGTGGTACCTTTAGTCACACAAGAGGAATGCTTTGTTATGTACTTTATAGTAAGGTTTATTGTTTAGATTTACAGGATAAGTAATGAACCTCATGAAGTCAGTAACTTTTTCAAAGTTCAGTAGCTTCCTTCTATAAGGACATTGTCCGCCCTGTAAACATTGGAATATAAAAGAATAAAAATAATCTTCAGAATTACTAACACCCCTAAAATACATTAGATTGCAGCACAACCCCTCCAAGCAAAGTGCTGTGTGTATGGGATGATAGGTTTTCATTGGAAAAATTGTTTGAATTTTAGACTGTTTTAGGATGTCTTTTACATGCATTCCTTTAAAATAATATTTGTTCTGTGACTCATTGAAAGGTATCTGTGATACTTCTGAGAAGTGGTTACTGCCTGAGCTTTGTGTCTGCTATCTTTTTTATTATTCTTTTAGTATTTTTTAAATACTGTTTCTGACATGATACAGAGATGGCAGAAGTGACCCAGAGAGGGTATGAATCAGCTGAAACAAAAGAAAGCAAGTGCAAGGAAATAGCAAAAGAAGTATTCTTCTATCAGTTCAAAGTCATGTCCATCTGCTCTTAATTTATCCTCACGCAGAGGTTGGATCTTTCACTATTGTTAGGCCACACAATGAATCAAATCCTGTTTCCTAATTTCCACCACTCTAAGTTATAGTTCTAGGAAATGGAATTCTCTTCCTGACAGCTGAGAGAAAGCAATGAGGTGAGGAGAGGAAGAGGCAGCTTAGACCTCTTTCATGAGACATACTTAGGTTCCTAACTTGGCTTACAGAAGCATCGACATTCCTACTTGTGACAATCTGTAGATAAGGACTTTCTCTAGCCATTGTGTACCATCTTTATTTGGATATAACAGAGACTAATCTGCCTCTATTTTTGCTGGATGCCATCTAGTCCTTTAATTTCTTAGAAATTAAAGTGAAAGTGGTCTACTTCTGGATACAGAAGAAAAACCAGATGGCTTGCTTCGTGCATTATTTAGCTGCCCTCTTCCAACCAAGATTATATGAAAACCTCAAAGTATCCCATCTCAGGTTTTCTTTGATGATTTCAGTATGTTCTATTTCTGTATTTAGATGGTTTAGTATTAAGAATCTATATAGTTTTACAGGAATTTAAAATAAATTTTGGGTTCAAAAAATCTGGAAACGAAGTTCACGGATCTGCCTTAAGATGAACTGCTTCTCCCAAGACGTGAGAGCAGTTTGGTGCATTAAGCCTTGCTGAAAGGTAAGAGGCCTGATGCTCTACTGTGTTCCCCGTGTATCTGTACACCAGGCAGGACAGGAAACGCGTGTAATGCTAGTGTTTGTTTTTAGCCTATAACTGCTGAAATCCATGTCTGATACCTTTAGTTTCACCAACCATGTTTTAAAATACAGATAGCATGTTGGCCCAAAATCTGGACCACAGGGCACTCTGCAACCCAATCCCATTTGGAGGAAAATAACAGCTGCACAACCGGGAAGGGCTCTGAGCCCATGCGTCATGTTTTGCTGTAAAACAGCAGCCATTGCAGAATTACCTTTATTTATTGTGTTGAATGTCTGCAGCAGACCTCCCTTCTCCAAAAAGCATGTTAAGAAGATGCAGTTGTCTCAACTCTCAGAAGAGCCTTCCAAATTAATTTTTAAAATTTGAGTAATTAATTTACTTAAAACATTAAATTTAATGTAAGCTGTTAAATGTAAATGCTTCTCTTTCAAGGGGAACCTAAATCATTGGCACGTTGGGGTGCATGCCTGCTCTGCCTGACACAGCGCTCTGCAGGCAGCATGGCCCCTTTCCTTACCCACCCTGGTGTGGGTTTTTCTGTGAACACTTTTTGCTCTTTGGTTATTTGTTGTAATTATCAAGTTCATTTTTCTCTAATAGATGTGATTAAGTATATTTAGCACTGTGTAATGAGTTTTCTGCCTGGTTGCGTTCTGGCTAATAAGGAATTCCTCAGAGTCCCTCTGACAGCTGCTGAGGATCCCAGGTTTGGGCTGCCACCAGAGACCTCTTCCCTGAATTGCTACCATTAGAGAAATTAACTCGGTTAGACTAACCATAAAATCTGGGCTGAAATTTGATTACTAATAGATCTCACGGTAACTTTCAGCAGCACAGATACTGTGTGGGTTTTTTTTGCACAGAAAGTCCTATAAAAATCACAAAAATTGAAAACTGACGCATGGTGGATACACAAAGTTCTGATTAAAAATACCAGTGAAAGGCAATAATAGCGACAATAGCGCTACTATTACAGCAGTCCTTTTCTAATTCTTGTGAGCCCTGTGCCGACTTTCCAGCTGCTGGGTACCACTCCCTGCTGTTTCTGCACTGGCCCCAGATCTGTGGGGCTGGAGGGAGGCAGCGCCGTGCAGCTGGGATGCGCTGCTGTGCAGCAGTCGCTTAGCAACAGCCACTGCCTCTTCACGGACCCTCCAGAAGGGGGATGCAGAGACGGGAGGATGCAGTGGAGGATGTAATGGGAATGCAGAGACAGGAGGACGGAGAGATGGGAGAATGGAATGGGGCAGGAGGTGTTGCACCTTTGGCAGAGCCAAGAATCCGATCTTCCTGCTGAGGGCAGTGACTGTGAGAACAGCCTTCTGCCAAAGGTCCTTGCAAAAATGGAGAAGGATAGGAAAGTGGTCACTTGGCTTTGCGAATTACGGGAACAGAATGCAAATAAACTGTTTTCTTGCTAACTGCGAGCCTGTGTTACATTAGGAGGTATTTTCTGCTGCTGCACATAATGGTTACAGAAAATGCGTAATCATAGCCATGTGTCTTCTATTTATCACTACAGTTGAGTACCAAATTCGCAGAGAATAGGGATTGAAAATTAATGCCAAGTACCTCTTAAATTCCCTGCTGGTATGTTAATTACCATAAAGACTGCTCATGGTAGGGTTAGTGGTAAAGTAATAATTATGGATGGGTCTACAAATTTAAATTCTTTCAAGATCTGAACAACTCTGTTTAGGATCACACAGTATTAATTGCTAGGCACTGTATTTCAACCCTGCTTTATTTCATCCAGAGAAATACTTAGGAAAGGCTCGAGGGGCTGCTGAAGTATCAAAGTGGTGCTTTCAGCACCTTGCACCCACTCCCTGAATCCCTTTAAATGCTCTGTGTTTGAGCCTCACCAATGAGCAAGGTGTCACCATTTGCTGTGTCATTTATTTCAACATCTGAGCCTTTAGAAAGCACAAAATGCAGAAGGGAGTAGGGAGGAAGCTGTTGATGCAAATATAACCAACTTTGTGAAGGGGCTCTTATCTACAGCAACCAGTGACATGCTGGGTGTTTCCAAGCCCTGGTTATTGCTGCTCAGCAGCACTGCTCTGCAATTAATGTTGGAGCACCCCGATAAGGCGGATGTATAGGAATTAAAAACAGATAACATTAATGCAAACAAAGAAACTTAAACCTTTTGACCTCCTTTGTACTTGTTTATTTCTGAGCTGAACCTTAGCAGAAGAGCAAAAAGAGGCTGCATTTCAGTGTGGTTTTATTTGGAGGGAAAAATACGTTTAGAAATTTGGAAAGGCATGCCTAATTGTACTGCTTCCCTTCTACACTGATGTATTTTGCAAATGATGCCACGTTATTCTCATAAGCCTGCTCCTAAAAATCGCCATAAAAAACAACAGTGCATATCATAAAAGCAAAGAGGGTTTGATCCAAGCAGGAGTCTGCCTGCTCATTTTTAGAAGGTCAGATTGATAGACAGTATCTCACGGGCTAGATAGTGACTCTATCAAACTAATTCTTAAACACATAGTAGTACAATGAATTATTCCTCTCTTCGAAGTATGGTTTATGACCTTTCTGCCCCAGGTATTATTGCTGATTATTATCTGAGAATGAGTGGTAGCGTGCTTTTTGTTTCGGTGTTTTTTGTGGGTTTTGTTTTCTTTTGTTTTTAACTCGTGTTGGTTTTTTTAAGCAAATATGGTTTGTGAAGCTTTTAGTACAACAGATTTCTGATGAAATAATTTTCTCTTATAGCACGGTAATAAAGAACTGCTCTTCACTTTGCTTTCACTCTAGAGGTTATTGCTTAAAGTAATATCTCAGGTTGTACAGATAAGTATTCCTGTGACCTTTTCTTTTCTGTTATTTTCACTCTGATTTGCAGAGGTGTGAGCATTTTAGAATATTTTAATTTATTTTGCAAAATCTTCTCTTACTAATTGCCAGCTTTTCAAAATGAAAATGGTAGAATTCGTCATATGAAGCCACATAAAAGATGGACCTATTTTGTATATAGAATATTGCCTGTCCTTTAGATCTATGTGTTTTGCTTATGGAATAAACCAAAGTAGGAGAGATAAACTAATATTTTGTATAAGCTCAGCCAGACAATACACATGATAAAGATGTTTCATCTTCTTATGTATGCAGAAAATATGAAAAATTGTAGTTTACACATATTTTCTCAATTCAAGTGTAAAATTGGGCCCCTAGATTGCCCTGGGCCACGGTGGTTGTGTTAAAGAAGCACTATTTACCTAGCAGCTGAGTGAAAAATGATCAGAATATTAGACTCATCTAGGCCACATTAAGGAGCCATTGCATTTCCCGACAATTTTATGCTATCTCAATATGAAAACAGAGCAATTTCAGCTCATATCAGGTTATGATCGGCAATTACAGTTGCATAATTCACCTAGTCGTCTCTTTTCAGGGCCTTTATTTTCCCTCTTGGTGACATTCCTGAGAAAGTGCCTGATAAAAATGTCATATATCATCCTGGCTTTAAAACTCGTAAGGGGGTAATCTGCTATGCCTTGCTGAGCCTATATTCATCACTAGATTTTTGACTTGGAGGGGTCATGACACTCATAATTTCCTTTTTGATATTGTCCTCACTAGATATGACAAGGGCTGTAAAGGCTCGGATGTATGCTGTGGTTAAGAGCCGTTCCAGTGGGGCTCATCACTAGCAATAACAGTGCATTACTGTGCATTGGGCAGGAGTTGGCCGTTTCGAAGATAATTAGATTTGATGTCAACATTTCTTTATCACCTGCATCCTTTTGTGCATCTGCGTGTCAAGTTGTTATTTCCGGATTTATTAGCACCCTCAGAGCTACTATCTATCTGTCAGCCTGCATGGTGTTTGTGTTGACAGTTGTAAAGTTAATTACTAGTACTAATGAGCATCGGGCTTTTGGTGGACATGGCATTTTGGGCATTTAAAGCTGTAATTAGATTTTTTTTCCTTTGTGTACAGCCACAGGAAAAATGCATAATAAGAAAAAGAAACCCAACCCGAGCACCCTGACCTCAAATCTCTCTCTCTCCAATTTGACATTGTTTACAGTATCTTGAATTGAGGTGCCTTGTGTTGCTTTTTTACTGTTTTTTTTTTCTCATCATTAACTCCATGAATATTTATTTTATCACATCATCTGAACTCAGATCATTAAAAAATAAATAAAAAGTTCAGATTTTCAGATTTTCAGATTTTCAGATGGCTATAATGCAAAACATGCCTGGAAAGTACACGTATTGGTATTTTCCTGTTCTGTAAGTGTCTTTGTATTTTAGTACACCCTGTGAATGTGGCTGTTGTTAAAAATGAATTTTCAAGGACAGCAAAATTAGTCCATCTCCTGGATCCCTCCCATTTTAACGCAGTAATATATTAACAATACAGAGTACAGAGACACTCATTGCTTTTTACACAACTGTAAATCCAGAATAATTTCAGTGAAGTGGGATTAACGCAGGTGGAACAGAAAGGAGACTTTTCATACGTATTTGCCTCGTGTGCATCCTAAATTCCCTATCCTGTAAATCCCATTACCAGATCTGTTATATGATGTTCTGAGTAACGTATAACTCATGGAATTTAGAATAATGGCACTTATATGTGACATATACTTTATGTAAGTATATTGTTTATTCTACTGCTGCAACTAAGAACCACTCCCTTGCTGCTGTTTCTATTTACTTTATCATTATCTGCCATTTTGTTAAACAACTGCCCTGCGCAGGCATCAATCATCTATAAAAATACTCCGGCTCCGAGAAAATTTCACCCCAGCACTGAAATGATGAGCTAACCATTTTCATCTCTTGTTGAAGCATTGAGATTTATTGGGCTTTGATGGGCTGCGGCCCAGCCATCGCTCTCTGCTAGCAGCCTCCCACTTGCATTTATTCTTATTGCTTTTAGCAATGCAAAATGGAGCTCCCTCGTCCCCGAGCCCTGCCCGGCGAGGTGGGGCGCGGAGCCGCCGTGTTATTGCTTTCTATTAGATAAGGAGAGGACACGCGGCAGCGCATGGTGATTCAGATGATTTTCTTATTTCCGTTTAGCGGCGATGACAGAATGTCATAGTGAAATGACTTCAAAAGTCATTTTTCCCTCTGCCCTGGTTCTGCAGCCCTGTCCCTCGAGGGCACTTCCATTGTACAGTTATATTAATTCTGCTAACTTTCAGACTTCATTGCTGACAATAGGCCTTTTGGCTTTCTCAGACTATTACATTAAATTTCCCATCAAACCATGTCAGCCTCTGAGGTCAAAGATTCCAGGAGATGCTTCAGATATTTTGCCTTTTGACTCTGTGGGCAGGTATTTCTAAATTGCTTCTGGCTTTGTTTCTCCAGTGCTGGAGCACTCCTGACCCCACCTGTGAGCTTGGGGCAGCAGGCTGGGCTTCACCCCACAGCATGCTCTGGTCCTTTGGGGAGGCTTCATCCTCCGTGCTGAAGGCATCTAGTCTTGTCCCAGGCTGCATGTCAGGGGAACTTGTGCTGCAGTTTGCTCAGCGTCTGTATACAAGATGGGAATAATAGTCTGTAACTTCCAGTTAGGGTAACTGGGGCACAAGCTGTTGTAGCAAGATGCAGGAAGGCCTGGAGTACGGTGGGTAGTGCCTAGGGTCACTCCTGGAGGTGTTTGGAGTAACTGGAGAACGGTGCACTTAAAGCAAAATGAACACAAACAGGGCTTGTGTGGGAACCATCAGAATCCTGCACTGCTATGCGTGACCAGAGAATGGTTTTCAGGCTGCCGAGCAAGGTGTCTTGTTAAAGCATTCTGTTTTATATATTCATCAAGGTTCTCAGCCTTCTTCGATTGTGTAAATTGTTTTAACCTGGTGGATTATTATTTTTTTTGCTCTTTGGAATGATTTTTCATTATGGGAAAATAATATTTAAAGCAGCACTTGTCTGATGAGGATTTTAAATTCAGTAAAGATTTACACCCAGCGCTGAACTGGAGAAAATGTTGCTGTAAAAAAAGGTGTTAGTGCATGCAGAATACAATTAGGAGGAACGTGCAATGAAATGATAGGCAGGAAGGTAAAAAATAGACTTTGTGTGATAGAAAATTTTCAAGAAACCGAAGAGCTCTGATGGCATGGAGAATTCTACAAATGCAGTACATACCGCTATCTTACTCAGCACTGGGAATTTATAGTCACAATTCTGTATTGAGAAAACAGGAATTTTGCAGTGTTCTCTTCCCCTAAAAACTGTTATTTAAAAATAGGGCAGAGGAACAGACGTTCCCGAGGGAAAGATTTCCCCTGGAAACAAAGTACGCCTGGTTTTTGTGGTCCTGCTGAAGGAACGGATCAGAGGGGCTTGGTGCTCTGCAGTGCGTTCTGCCCGCGTGAGGGAAAGCCTGCGTGCGTTCACAGCAACGGGCAGCTGGCAGGGCTGGAGAAAGATGAGCTTGGAAAGGCAGTGTCGATGTGTTACTACCTGCTTGCAGCCATAAGGATAGGGAATCATTTGTGACACTCTGGGGACAATTTTGTCACCCTGACAGTAATGCTGTTATGCACCAACTTGACACACAGGAAGAATCCATAAAGACAGATAAGTAACTGTGAAAGTGGCTGGGGATCAGCCGGAGTGCCACCACTCACCTGCAGTGACAAATAGATAGTCATGAAGGATTGGAAATCCTGCCTGGTGCAGAGATATGTCAGTCCAAAGGCAGCGGTGCTTCGTGCTTACACGAGGGCTGGGGTAAAAACACACAGAGGGCACACACACAAAGAGCTGCAGGCATACATACGTGGAGGTTAACTTGGATGTTAAAAAAGTGCCCTGCTTCTGCTTTGTAGCCTCTTTATTTGAATACTTATTTGAAGTCTTTCACAATCGGGCAAGATTCTTATGCTAATTACACTGGGTTGTAGGCTGATTCCTGCCGTCTTAATTGAAATCAGCATAGGTTAACATTAATGTAATGAAAATAAGAATTTGGCTGCTGTGATTTTAGTGGGAGCCAATAAATCCTTTTCCAGGTGTCATTTTTTTTTAATAATTGTTTTATACCAATAGAGGTCCCCATCTGCAAATCAAATGGAGAAAATTGGGACTGTTCACAAATACATTCTGCTTTTTATAAGCGTTGTACTTCAGCCGTTGATGTCAACCATGAGACCTAAAACTCAGTATCCAACCTTTTCCTGTTTATTATGTTAAAGAGAGTTTTAATTCCTACTGCACTGCCTTTCCCTTTTTTGAAAAAAATACTGACCAGCCGTTTTCAAAATATCCTTTTGAAATGATAGTTCTGGTGCTTTTTTTGTTTGTTTAAGACAAAGAGATGTAATCTAACCTTGAAGGCCACCTCTGAATTCAGTCACTCTTCATGACCTTGTTTTCATTTCTCTTATTAGATAATCTGAAGTTTATTTCTTAGAGAAGATGTGAGCATGCAGAAGTGGTGTTTGGGGTTCTGCTTTGTTTAGTTTACAAACTCAGCTTTCTCCCTTTTTTTTCAACCTAGATTTTGCATACAAGAAATTGTCCTTTTTGAGACAATCTGTAGTTCATTCAATCCCCACGCTGGCAGGCAAAAAGAACTGCCACCCTTAGTCTTTCCCACAGCCAATGTGCTCCAGGTTATTTTTTTCCATCTTTTTAATTTTTTTCTTCCCAAGTGGAAGTTCACTGTCAAGCCCAGAATTCCCCTCACACTGCCAGTATCTGGGCAACTTCTGCAGTGCTCGGAACAGGTACTGACCCCCACCAAGTACCTGCACCTCGCCTGGGGTACAACACTGACAGCCCCACGGGCCAACTCCAGCTCCTTTGCTGGGCATTTCTAGCTTCCTTTTTTGTCTCTGACTAAGTCTTGGGCACAGATTTTCTGAATGATTTACCTAAGGCGGTGGCACATTTGGCTGAGGTGAAGATTTATGTGTTATTCCAAGCCCAGGAATTTCTTAAGGTGCAGCAAATAATTGAAACGTACATAAATTCTAAGAATTAGCAAAACAGTGTCTAAATCTTTTCCCATTTTATCATATTTTTGCAGAGTAATGGTTATTTGAGCTAATCACAATATGTCACGTTTTTTCATCAAAAAATGCATTTTTTTACAAAGTTAAACTCCTCATGGAAAATATCTGTTGATTTTATATGAATTTGATCTGACATAAAGTAGTTCAAGTTTCTGACTACTCAAAAACATTTCATTAAATGTTTTTAGATTAAAAGTTGTCTTCCATTTTGTTCTAATTGTCCAGCTTTTTGGCAACAGCACTATTTAGCAACAGCGTTGTACCTTTGATGCATTTTGGACTTTGTGTGATAAAGCCATGCAGTGGTGTGTAGGAGTTAAATGACTGTGAAAAAAACAGAGGAGGTGCAGTCTCCTGTGAGGAATGTCGACTGCAGTGTGAATGTGAGCATCAGGCTCACCTGCCGTGGTTCCCATTAAGCCATGTGTCACCATAAGTGATACCATTCCGTGGTTCAGCATTTCACTGACTGAACACCAAGGGTTTGCACTCAATTCCACAAATCAGAGTGAACATTGCAATTTGGAATTGTTTGGGCATTATTTGATTAAAAAATGCAATACATAAAAAAGCAATGGAAATCTGAAGTTTTCCTCTGGCATGGAGATTTGTGTTTTCATTCAGCTCTGTGCAATATGCCATTGGCAAAGCAATTCTCTTCTGTACTCAATTGCTCTTGTTGGTTGAACTGAACGCTAATGGAGGAGCTTTTATCTCATTCAGAACATATTAGTTAAGACCCACAGAGCAAGAGGATACTGCCAAAAGGTCTCTCGCATTGACAGTAAAACTTCCAGCTCTAGAGCTCATCTCTTCCATTTCCATCCTAATCTTGGCTCTGAGTCTGGTAGGGGAAATGCAGTTATTTCCTGTCACCTCTTAGAAATATGAAGAATATTTTCACACTGTGTTCTACAATGCGAGTCATAGCCTGACCAAACTTCTTTCTGCAGTCTGAAATCCAGCACTGTTTTAGTTTCTACTGGATTGTTTTGTTTAGTCTAGAAGTATGAATCTCACAATGAATACCTCTTCAGTTTAGACTGGAAATGACCAGAATGCTGTGGTTATTTGCTATCAGGAGATTCAAAATGATAGCTTATGTGACATGTCAGTTATTGCAGCACTTTGTGATTTGTCACCTGTGGAAAGTTTTTAGTGAGAAAGCCCATGGAAAGCCAGTACTTGTCATGGTACTGTACTTCGGTATGACACTTCAACCAATAAGCCAAGCATTGGTATGACAGCAAGTTAAAGTGTTTCTGTATTAAATTTCACACCAGTTGGACATTTATTCCATAAATCTTTATATGCACATACATGCAGAAGATGCATAAGGGTCCATCTAGCTGAGTACCTCTCTCCAGAAGTGATCACAAACAGATGGGTAGGAATAAGTAAGGCAGGACAATGATTTATGTTATCATATTGTTTATGATATTTAGTCCCTCAAATATCCTCTCTAATAGTTAAATTCTTCTTTCAAGTCTTCTGTCTTATGCACAATAAACAGTTCTCTTTCCTGGACTGTTACCCAAGTTGTGGCTGCTGCTCTTGGAATCATATGGGTGCAGTTGGGGTAGAAGGAGGGAGGGAAGGGTGAGACTTGATCCTTGTCATGGGATGGTGAAGTGGAATTTTTTTGAGAAGCATTGGGCAGCAATGTGTAACATAGGAGATGGAAAGAATGGGGAATCCTGGACTAGGGGTGGCAGCATGTAGGCAGAGCTCAGCTTTACCCAGGTTCTGATCACAGGCAGGTGGCATAACACAGGCAGAGCTACTTACACTTAGACGTGTTATCAAGGCATTCTCACAACATGTGTTTTACTTTGTTAATCCTACAGTGTAATGGAAACCAGGTACAGCTTCTAGTGCCTCTTGCCTTCGGCTCTCTTGGTCTTCTGTGCAGTTATGCACCTCTCAAGCTCTACAGCATTCTTCAACAACTCACTTTACTGTTTCTGTGCTCCTTTTCCCTGTGTTTTTACTGCTGTCTTCCACAACCTTTATTGTTCCTCTCTGTGGAGAAGGCCACCCAGCTGAAAAACCCAGTTAAACCTGAAATAATCTTTCATTAAATTAATTCCTGGAAGGAAATAGACTCTTCCCACTCAGTGGGAAACACAAAGGACTGAGTGTTTGCTCTCAGAAGGCCGTGACAAGTCTCCTCGCTCACTGTACCAATGAGAAACACAGAATGTGCTATGATATATCTGTGCTCCTTCCTGTGAAGCCCTGGTGAGGAGTGGTCTGCTTGGCTATTGACTTCCTCGCATCTGCTTCATCGTTGGTATGCTCTTGGTTTGCCTTCTGTGAGGCAAAATTCCTGTGTTCTTTAGGAACGATGATATTGGATGTCCATGTAACGACTAAACCAGCACTGTATAACCTGTCCAGGGGAAGGGAGTGGAAGGAAAACTGGCTCAGTGGGTGCATTTCCAACCTGTGGCTGAAAGCTTGGGAAGAGAGCTTTCCCCTGAATCTGCTGTGCAGACACAAATAATTGTTTCACAGGAATTATTAATAGGAGCTGAAGTAACAGGACACCATACAGTTTCTTCTGCAAAGGAGCTTTGGGCTGTGCACAAAAGGAGCAAAGACAGCGTTACTGGTAGGGCTCACAGAGGTCAAACCGTCAATTGCAAACTGAGTAGACTGTAAATAACATGCATAGATCACAGGCATGTATATTTTTCCTATAGTTAATTATGCAAATCCAGTATTCTATCTCAGATCATATCTATGACCATACAGTGCTTTTCTTTTCTGTGGAAAATTCCCATTTTCTATTCTCTCTTCCCAAAATGAGCTTTTTAGCAGAGTTTCAGAACTTCCAAACTGTGTTTCTTGCTAATTTATTTCAAGAAAGTGTATTTTATGGTCTTATCTACTAATTCTTTTGATGAAAACACAAGCGAAACTCAACCAACTTGAACAGGTCGAGTGCCACATCTGTGCAGAAGATAGCAGCACACTTATTTATGGCTCAGAGAAACAGAGTCTAAATTAAGGCAGCTATTGCTAGAGTGTGGATAAGCGGCCATTATGAATTATCCTTAATTATAGCGATTTCCTAAACTAATAAACCTGCTAAATCTTTATTGCAAAGGTTAGTTTACACAGTGCATATAAAATCCGCATGTGCTACGCATCAACCACCAGCTGTCTGACAGTGTGTTGCTATTGCAGTGAGTGTTCACATAAATTTTATGTTGGTTATATTAACAGTCAGTCCATATCACTACCCACAGATGCCAGTAGACATAAAAATTGCTCTCCAGTGAGCCTAAATATCCCTAGAAGCTAGTTGTGTCTAATGTTCCATGTAGTATTTGTACGTGAAAGCAGCAGATTGAAAAGTTATTTACAGATGAATATTTCAATCCAGTTAGTTCATACTGGCCTACTTAGCCTCCTTTGCTGGTTTATTTGTATGCTAAATAATTCACTAAAGGTTCTTGTTTACTTTCAAAAGTATTTTCTATGAAATGCAAACAGCAGAAGCAACTTCAGGTGCTCGAAAGGCTAAACAGCCCTATTTTCAAATGCTGGTCAGGACCACAGACAGAATCTTGCAGATGGGCTGTCACTCACAGTTTTACCCATTTAATTGCTATTTTGCTTTGTTTTGTTTTTTAAGAATTTGCTGAGATTTGATGTTTTCATGTGAATTTTTGGCAAGATTATTTCTTCTTAATTTATCCTTTTTCACGGACAAATGGGAAGTCCTTCAGCGTCTTCCAATTAACCAGACAGTGCTGGCAGCACAGAGCACATTTTGGACTATTAGAGAGCTCCTTGACAGTGTGCAGGACCAGCAGGTGCAGTAGATACGTGCTTTCCCCCGCTGAACAACATAAACACTTTTTTTTTTCTCTCTTTTCTGTATCAATTTCTGTAGTAGTACATCATTTGCTTCAGTTGTGTGGTGCAACATTGTGCATTTGATTTCTTTGACTCAGAGCACTGGACAAACCCAACCACTGTTCCCTTACTGGTACCCAGGGAGCAGGAACGTAGGAGCACTCCAAACACAGCACTGTCCAGACCCCAGAGTTCATCCATGTGCTAACTTTTTTATTTTATGATATTGATTTTATCATTTTTGCTCTTTGTAATAGGAGTTGGTTTATCGATATTTACTCAACCCCTCTTTGTGCAAGTGCTGCATAGTACTTTGTTGCAAGTATTGACATACATCTGCTGGTTGCATCACCATCATCAGCTTATTTCACCCAAATGGTATTCAGATGCTGTAATTGTTTCTTGGTATTGATTTTAGATTGCCTTTATAACGTGCTTCCGAAGACCATAGCAGACGTGGTGAGTCTGGCTGGAGTTTCAGTTCAACCGTTACAACAAGAATATGAATCACACCTATTAAAATTGCAGCAGCTTAATATTTTAAATCCAGATTTGCTTTACAAAGATCTCCCAAGCACGACTGAGACCAGACAGCTTTTGGGAGATCATGAAGGGGTATCTTAATGCTTCCCAAAGACTAGTTAGTTATTTTTGGAGGCGTTCTGAGCTATTAATGAATATTGTAGCACGATATTAGGGATGCTATGTTGTCAGTGGTGACCTATTTTTTAATAAAATATACAGTTGCTCAGGCTGAAGTTCACATCAGTGTTTAGGATCCTGATATGTTGTTGCCTGCATACTTTTGTTAAATGAGGCCTTTGGGGCAAATTTCATCTCGAACAATTGCTAGAAATGGATGAATAGTGCAAAATACTTTCTGCAGCTATTTCACATCACCATAGGAAAAATTAGAGTAAAGTAGTTGCTGTAAAGAGTAGGAAAATTTCTTCTTTTCCCACCAAAATGTGAGCTGCTAAATTATTATTGATTGGACTGCTAGTGCATTTTCTGCAGCAAATGCTGTGTTACCATAATGGTTATAGAATTAGATACCTGTGGTTAACATCTCCTGGATGAACTGAACAATAGTTTCTAAAATTTATGTATTATGCTGCTTTTTGAAAGGTGAGTTGCATTTTGCATTTAAAAAAAAAAAAAGGAGCAGTAGATAAAATACAATGAAATACAGAATCCCTAAGAAGGTTAATGAGGCTTTGCTCCGAAAGCACTTGGGCAACTTTGAAAATTCCACTTTGCATTAAGGAGAATAAAATAATAATAATAATAAAATATTTCATAAACATGCAAGAGAGTACATTTATGGTCCACAGGGAACTAGTTTTCCCCAAAAGGAGCCAAACTGAGCATTGTTAGTATTAAAATACAAAACCCATCTACATTTGCCAAAATATCAGCAATCAAATTCAGTCCTCATGTGACTGCATCAGATAGAAAATGTTAGCTGGCAGTAAAGGCAAATCAGCAGTGCTTTGACAACAGACAAGGAAAAAATGCCTGTATGAAATATTACTGTACTTGGTGGGAGATATCATTATTTGTCAGAAGCTGTCCTGTATGTCACTGCTGTCCTAGTTCCTACCGAATGCATGAATTTAAGGACATTTTTCTGTGTAATTTTTATATGGGAAAAAAAAATTGATTTCTCTGGTGTAGCACTAAGACACAAAGCTCATGGGGAGCTACCTTACGTGCTTTATGCTGCCTTGTATTTTGATAAGTGAGGCTCAGCGTTCACAAGTCTGCTCTGTGTGTGGGATGCTGTGGTTGGCAGTGAGGGGCACAGCACCTTCCCACTGATGCTCAGCTTCCTGCTCCGCAAGGACACTGCCTGAATTCTGAGGATGTTTCCTCCTGTGCTAGGAGCTCAGGCTGGGCCCCGGCATCACCAGCTAATTGGGCAGAAACCAGCACTAGGAACTGTGAGACGCATCTGAATGGAGGCAGACAGGCATCCTGCGTCAACTAATTCACCCACATAACACATCTTTGAACTGTCTAAGGCATACCTAACTGTTTACATGCTACCAACAAGAGTAAATAGTCTGAACAGAAGGAAGAGACAGAGTTGCTGTGAATAAAGAAAAAGATTACAAGACAGCCCATCTGCTAGCGAGTACCTGTCACCTCCAGTTACAAACCCAGGCAGCCCTACCTCAGAGCAGCCAGAGACCAGTTTGTTATTCAAACACGAGAGAGAGAACGAAGCTAACTTAGCCCTCCGCTCTCTGTCTGATATGGTGTCAAAACATCACTTCCAGGGAATCTCGTGGACAGAATAGTGAGGATGAGTTGAGTCTTAAATGCTAACAAGAAAGTAGCTAAAAGAATGTACAGCTTCAGCAAAGCTAACTGGCTATCCTCGCTAATAGCTGGGGAAGGGATTGAGCATGCATCTCATCGGGTGCAGATGAGAACGCTGCCAAGGCAAACACTACTGGCAGAGGGAGAAAGAATTATATTAATAGCTAAGGTAATCTTGTTATCCTTAAGAATCCTGATTATAGCCTTTTTAAAAAGCCAACCACCTGTTTATTTTGTCATTGCACTGTAAGGCTGACAAAGGCACTTTCAGAGGGCCTTAAATTAAATAATGTTCTTTTTGTACTACCTATTGTTCTGTATGAACATGCATAATAGGCATTGGAATGCCTGTTGTCTTTGGAAGCCTTTCATTGTGCCATCAGCCAGGTGAAGTTTCTGTCCTGTCATTAACATCTTCAAGGTCAGGTAGAGTGGTCACAGTCAGTTTTCACTGCTTTTATAACGTTTTTGTTTTATCTAGCATCCCTTGGAGAACAGACAAATTGGGTGCATGCATGTAGCAAGCCATCTTGACATTGATTTTTGAAGCTTCATTAGATAAATGCTGACATCACAGATTGATGTCTCTTTAAAACAGTGCCTAGCACAGAACCATTGGGGGAATCAAAAATATTGACTTGCTGTGTTTGTGCAGAAGGTCTGCTGGAGATCTCCTGCGCTAATGGGTCCATCAATTCAGGTGTTCTTTAATTATTCTAATTGTGCACCTTGGAAAGTGACTTTGTTAGCACTTCTGTCTAGGTAGTCGCACCTTTAAGAGAAGAAATAACATTGGGTAGCAGTGACTTTTATCTACTTTGTCATCACATCTTGAATTCCTCAGTGATTCTTTTTTTTTTTTTGCTTTGTTATGGGTTAATATGCCTGTGCAACATGGTGGTAAAAATGAATAGGGACGCAGTGATGGACCAATGCAAAGGCCAAGAAGCTATATGGTACTTTAGAGAAATACATGCTGGTAAAATAAACTTGATGGTTTTGTTCGTGTTTAACCCTTCACCCTGTTACCATCAATAGATTGAAGACATCATTTGTATCTGCAAGTGTTTGTTTAATTAAGACCTCCTAAAAATCTTTGCTATTGATTCATTCCATTATCTTATTGATTAGCTGCACTGGATCATGTACTTGCTCTTTAGTGGAAGGCAACAGTTTCAGGCTGCTGTCATTTACCCACAGATGTGAACGGTAAGCAATGTTCAGCATCCATGTCTGCCAAAGTGTCTTGTGTTTTAATGAAGCACTGGCTGCAATTCCCTGTATTACATGAGAAAAGCCAGTTGTCTCCTGCTGGTGGTGTGACCAAGCATAAAGGTTTTCTTCTAGTTATTCATAAAGCAGCTGCTTACCAGGGAATGTTAGAAAGTGCTGTTTTGCATTTGTATGTTACTTTCTAGAAGCTTGAAGTCAGAGCAGAAAATTAACACTGGTGACTTGTGTATTTCATTACCACGCTTCTGTATTTTGTATTTCCCATCCTGAAAAATAGCGCAAAGTAGGACTTTGCTCTGATATGGTGTTGTATTTGTAACTTGCAGCCTCACCTAGGGAGTTTGCTGCATGACCTAGTATTAATATATGTGTGTATCTGATAAAAGCATCGCACCACGACCTCTCTGAAGACTTCTCTCAGGAAAATAATTCAGTCGGCACCATTCAGACCACTCAAGACTTGGGCTCTCTTTCTACGCAAGTGTAGCTGCCTGCGTGTCTTGTTTATTAGCTGTTTGCTGTCTTTTTATAGGGCAAAATCCCTTCCCTACACAGCGTGATGGCAATGAGGCATGGAGCACCTTATTTTAGAATTCTAGAAATGAGTTTCCATGTTGGGAATGGGAATCTGAGTAGGCTGAGTGGTGGTCATAGAAATGCTCCTGCCACCCCTCAGAATTGTAGGGGCTGCCATTAGTAGCAAGAGGGAGGGTGGGGACTGACAGTAAAAATATGGGTAAGTTTAAAGCAAAAGAAAAATCCTAGCCCTGTATTTTCTCCTTCTGTCTTGACATTTGAGTGACAATCCAGATTGGTCCAGAGTAACTGCCAATATGTCAGTGGAAAATTTAAAACATTATGCATGCCATATTGAAGTGTTTCATAGGAAATAGGGCGCATAGTCTTTATTTTCACATGCAGCTCTTTCTTGACATTTCCAACGTGCTGTATGTTCTGTGGGTGGTCTCTTGGTGAATGCCAGCAGGTTCTTTGTTGCCATTGTGAAGGGAGGTCTCAGAGCCCACCTTCTACCCCCCGTGACAAAATAGCTACTTTTTTCTTCCCTTTTATATATATATATAAAAATGAAAAATCCACTTGGACTGTTTTAAAATTCTAGTTCAACTGAGACTTTTGTGTTTAGTTAAGTTTATATATCTGCTGGCATGCGCTGTTAATTTAAGCCAAACCCTCAGCTTTACCTTGGCAGAGAGACTGATTTTGTTGGGTTCCTGTACCCTGTTAAACGAACTAGTACCAAAACAACATCTAAAGGACAAATGGCTGTGTTCTGATCGTTTTTCAGGATCTTTGATGGCAGCAGTAAGTCCTGACTCAGCTTTTGAGATACCTAAGTGTGGTAATTTTGTATGCTTCATGTTATTTCTAACTTCATAAATGCTAAAATTAAATAACAAAATTCTTTAGGGCCTTGTTCTTAAAGCCACCTCAGAGAGCATTCATGCATTTTTATTTTTTTTTGTAAGTTGCATTTATTTGCAAATAATACCTTCTCCTGTTTGTTAGTGTGTGTAATCGTAATATTTTTAACTTTAATATGTTATTTATTGTATTCAAGAACTTGCCAAATTCTGGAATTGTACAGAACAGAGTAGAAAGGACTACACTGCTGCATGAATCATCTCATTTTTCTCCTTTCTGGTCCAAAATGGTGAATCTGTTTAACTCCATTAGCTTCCTCACTTTGGGTCTGGGAATCTGGTGATATCTTGGAGGATTTGTCTCAGCATAGGCCTAGGAATGAATTCTGTCTTCTGTGGGGAAACACAGCAGAAGGTAAATGCTTGCTGACAGGTCCATGGAAGATTGAATGACTAGGAAAGCAGACTGCTAAAGTTTTTAGCACCAGATCAAGGTAGGGTGTTGTTCCTTCGCTTGACAGAACTTTCTCAATTAGCAGTCTTGGCAGCTGTGTAAGTATTCTTTCTGTTCCATTTCTAGCTTGGCTTTTTTGCTTAGCTTTGGTCTACTCCTTTTTCTTGGTTCTAAGCACTTTCTGTGATTAGAAAACAGAGCAAATACTGAGCCAGAGTGGGCTTTGTCCAATCCTTTAGCAGTAATTGAAATGTTGAGAGAAAAGCTCCATGATGCCCATCTTTCTTCATCTACCGATGAGCCGATTGAACTCAATATTTGTAAATTACAATGCAGTACTGTAAATTTGCTTTACATGGTCATACCCTAGATGGCTTTAAATTAAGTGCAGCTGGGTACTACTGAGGACCTTGTTTTGATCCCAGTTTTGCAAAATCTTATTCTGTATGCATCAGTTAGGTGTCTTGCTCAGGGATGCTTATAGGAACTGCATGGCAGTGTTGAATTATGAGTTAGACTTTATTAGCTTTTATTTGTGGAAGTAAGGAACAAGGCAGCTTCAGCTGTCAGAAAACAGCAGTTTGGTTTCTCGCTCTTCTAAAATGCAATTACTTTGTCATATGAAGCAGTTCATATGTATCTCTGCAACAAGCTGGAAATAGAAGTAGTCAGTGTTGATGCAAAGGGCAGGTGCGAGTCTCAGGAAAAACATCAAGGACAAAAAGTCAAACTCTGAAAACTTACAGCAACCTCCAGCTCTAAAGACACTTGAGCACAGGCTTGTGAATGTGTCTTCTGTTCCCAAAACATATTGGAGTTTTGTGGGGTTTTTGGTGTATATTCAGATGAAATTTCCAAATGGATGTTACTTCTCTTGAAAGTATTACAATGATTTTCTTTTTTTTTTTTTAATTTGGAAATGTCTTTCCAAAAAAATCTTTGAAATGTTTAATAAGTTGAAAATGACCTTTTCCACTAACTTTTATGGCTTCAATAAATTAGGATTTTCTGGGGAAAACATGTTTCATTGAAAAGATCCCAGCTAAATCTAGTGAAGATTTATTATTTATCATGGACCAAATCTTGTTTTCTGTACCTACATAAATAGTTAATGAAAGTGCTTCCAAGCATAAAGCATGAACTATTTGGACCAATGTTATAAAGTGCTTTGAGCTGGGAGGAATAGGAGCTGGAACATGGAAGTTACATTATAAGCAGAGTTATTTTTGTTCTGTAGAAAAACTTCTAGTTGTCAAAGACTGTAAAAAGAAATTCTTTCTTTCCCTTTTGAATCCTGCAAGAGTTAACTTCAACACACATTACTCATATCTCATTGCAGTTGTCAGAGGCTCGGTGACTATTTTGATTATTGAATTTAGGCAGAGATCAGTTGAACAGTTTAAATCTACAAATAAAATTTCCCAAATTGTCAAACTGAGTGTGAGCTCCCACTGGAAAGGACTTATTTTTGAAGCTGACACTTCTGTGTATAGTATCTTGCCAGTTTACAGCTCTTCTGACTGGAGTATACTAAAGGATTTCACTAAGCAAGATGTCCTGGTCTTTCATGGACAAGCTGAAAGTTGTCTCATTAAGTATGTTTGAAAAAAAATTAAACCAAAGCCACGTGGAACTTACTTTTTAAGCATATTTAGTGGAAATATATACAAGATAACTTAATAAATGGGGATCAGAGTAAAAGTAAGAACCTGGGTAAGTACTTGGGAAGTTGGCCTGTGCTGGGCCCCTGGCTACTCTCAGTACTAGCAATTTCCAGATTAATTTTCAGGTGGAATGCTGCAGAGTGGAGTGGAACTATCCTAAAATAAGTGTTCCGTATCCACCTATTCCTTGACTTCCAGTGTTTCCTTGATTTCCAGCTTTGACTATCCTTGTATCAAGTATGTTAGCTAAAAAATGACATAGAAATCTTTTCTTCAAGTTAGATCAAGTCAGAATTTTTATTGATGTGAGTAGGCTTTTGTTTGCATCTGCTTATATTACTGCTGAACTTGGTGCAAATAATGTGGTAGTTCATGCCATACCAGTGAGGGAAAAACATACACAATAGTAAATCTAGAAGTAAATAAACAAAAGACTCTGTAGAATTTTTTCTCTGTAAAGCATTGTCTTGTGGAAAACTCTCTTTAATTTCATTTGTTTACACTCCATCTGAATCCAGGTA
Organism: Lagopus muta; assembly: GCF_023343835.1. Lineage (NCBI taxonomy): Eukaryota > Metazoa > Chordata > Aves > Galliformes > Phasianidae > Lagopus > Lagopus muta. The sequence continues at coordinate 15,110,922 of NC_064444.1, forward strand.
TCTTCCCATTAGGATTTCTTGGAGGCTATAGCAAGCTGAAATGGTCATTGCTGCAGTTGCTGATGGGGGTGGGGGTTTTGTCCTTTTCCTTCCAGAAGCATACATTTCTTATGACTTTTTAAGGGCTAATCCTGTAGCCTTTCATTAATGGGAGGTGCAGACTCTGGAAAAAGGATCCAAAGGCATGAGAATGCATGTTGATTTTCATTCTATCCAAAAGATGGGACTAACTGTACTTTTCCCCTTAGAATTATGCCATCTCTTTATAGCTGGGCAGATATATTTTCACCTGAAGATGCAGCAAGAGCAAACTTGTATGAATTGCCTTTGTTTCCTGGCCACTTATTGCTAAAATGCAGAAGTTTACTTTTAATCTTGTCTATACTTTTACAAAATCCCTTGGGTGAAGAAGCTGATTTATGTACAGCTTAGCCTGAAGCACTTGCGTCACTGTACGATTTTGTATTGCTTGCTTAATAGACCACAAAAGTCAACATCTCTTTGGAAGAACAATTTGTGCTTAAAGTAGTCACAAATTCCAAGAGGTCCTGTTAAGGCAGGATGTTGTGAGAAACCCAGAGCTGGAACAAAAACTCTTGTTTCCTAATTATAATGTTAATACTTGGGAAACCTGAAGCCACTTTGTCTTGGTTTATGTCAATAAGGGTTTGGGTTTTCTTCTTTCTTGCACATCCTGCTTTGGGAAGTTGGAATTAAGCCAGCAAATTTAGCTGCAACATAAGAAAATTCCAGTTGTCTGTTATTATGGAAGCATATATTTAATGATATGAACTCATAAACTTCACTTCTTGTGTTTAGAGGATAAATGAGATTGGAATGGACTTCAGGAGTTTCCTGTGCCAGATTCTTGGTTAAAGCATTGTCATCAGTGAGGTTGGATCAGATTGTGCAGAGTTTTAAGTGGGCAGAGTTCAAAAACCTCCAAGGATGGAGACTCCACAGTTTCTCTCAGCAACCTGTTCCACTACTTGGCTGTCCTCATGGAAAGAGAGTATTTTCTTATATCTGGTCAGAATCTCTCCTTTCAGCTTGTTTCTTCCGTGTTGTCCTCCTGCTGTTCTAGGATACATTTTCAGCAGAACTGCACCACAGCCTCATCTATATCCTTATTTCTTCCCACTCTTCTTTTCCTATGTCGAATCCCGTGAGATTCCTGTTGACCCATTTCTCCAGTCACTTTTGTATGGCTGTCCTACCCTTGAGAATATTGACTAGCTCCCTCTTTTCACCTCCAGTTTGGTGTCATCAGCAAGAAGGATAAGTGATAAGTGTCCCAGGTTACTCCTAGTGTAGAATTCTGTGGTATTTTGCTTGTTTGCAGGAATCCAAGATAAGCTCTAGCCACTAACCACTACCTCCTGGTGGCCCAGTCATCCAGACAGATTTTTATCTTTCTAGGTGTCCATTCTGCTTGGGATGGTCTTTTTTCCTACAGTGCTTGTTTGTAAGTGCCTATGTAACCAAGACAAATCTCACACAGAACATTTGGTTGTTCATTGTCTTAATGAAGTTGAATGTAAGTATATGCAATTAAATCATTAGTCTTACAGGAGCATAAAAGTGATGTATAGCCATATTCATGCCAATTTTTAAGTAGCACTTTAAAGTTTTCATATTTGAAAGATTAAAATAATAGTAATGCTGTACCAGATCTGCATAGACTGCAGCATGAATGTGATAATCACTATTAAGAGCCAGCCAGTTCACACTTTGTGTCAGTCAAGATTTCATGTTCCGTGGACCTAGAATAGGAGATCTGCTAGGTTCAGTTCTGAACAGATTTGTTTAATATTAGTCATTAAAATTGTTGGGTATTTTTCTCCCCAAACATTAGTTATGTGAAAGAAGTCTGGTATAATATGGCTTATCTGTGTTACTTATGCTACCTTCACTAATTTTTATATGATGTGGCTTGTATACGCTCATTCCAAAGAGAATATACTTGGATACATATTTGGAAAGAGTATATACTCTTAGCAAAGTGCACAGTATACATTTACACAGGAAATTAAGCACTGAAGCTAATGGAAGATTGCTGAGAAAAAGCTCATTGTCAGCATGTCATGGTATTGCAAGCTGTATCAAACTCATGCATCCAGCATTAGAGGGTTTTAGAGGAAGTGCTTGAAATACTAATACTAATGTATGGTTGCCTGGTTTCCTCTTGTTTATCAAATACAAAGCCACACATGACCAGTTCCAAGAGATGGATGTAACCCCCAGATGCTATCAAACTCTTGAGTTTTTCTGACAGCCACAGATAAAGCCAGCTGATATGTAGAATAACACTTGGTCTGTTCCTTCACACAATTGAAACTGCTGTTCTCATCGGGTCACATTGAAATGAGTTAATTCTATTTCTGAAAAATCCATATCTAATAACTTACATAGATTCTTACCTGTTTCTGTTGTGGTGAATAAATTTATTGATTTTAGGCAGGAACTAAAGCTCTTCCAGCATCCTTCTGGAGAAGTCATGAATCATTCCTTGTGTACATTCATCCCCATATTACATATATATTTCACTCCACAGATTGCTACTAATGCAAGCTAACTTATGTAGGCTGTATGGATCTCTCTGTAAGAGAACCAGTAGTTCTGTTGAGAGGCGTGTCGGAAGATGAATGCGTGTTTATTTACTTTGTTGAGCCAGAAACAATATAAAAATTTGGGGGGCATTTTGTTAAAAGCCTTACTGAGGTTTACGGTATATAAGATAGTAACATATAGCAAGGTAAAATGTCTTGATTTCATTTTAATCTCCACCTTTCCATCAAAAAGTGTTTCTGCAGTCGTGTTTTAATACTTCTAAAGAGGAAAAGAAATAACAGCTTTTAAGAGACCACATGACCAGGTGCCTGAACGCATTTTTAGGAATTTTGTAGGCAACTTTTCTGTACAGCTGCTGAGGAAAATCCACACGTTGCCACCTTTCTGCATGATAGCCATCTGAGCTGCAGTTAATCTGCTTACAGTTGTGTCTTGAAATAATAACCGTGTGGTTAATCGGAACAGAATTAACCCCCTTCTGCACCTTCATAGTCCCACTTGAATATTCATGACCTGAGTATATATAGTATTCTAAACAAGCATCCCTTATATATTTTATTGAAAGGATTTTAGACAACGTCACTTAAATAAGCTTGTTTGCAGGGGTTTTACATTGTTTCTTTTTCTGCGTTAGCATTGTCATCGTGGGGTTAATTTGACCATCCTGCTTTGGAAGACTCTCACGTATCAGTTTAACTTTTTCATTAAAATTACACCACTCTTCAACACAACATGTATTTTGATGAAGTTGGTGCTGTGATGTTTTCCTTTTATTCCCAAATAGCAAATTCATTCACTGATCATTATGAAGCTATTAACTCCTGAGCGCATAGTGTCACTTACCATTTACTATCATCAAGCCTCTGTAAAAGAGAGTAGATTTACCAAGACAGTGATCTGCTTGCCAGCTATTTTGTACCTTGCAAGACATTGCTGTTTGCATGTAAGACTTCTTCAGTCATTTCATCAATTTAGCTGGGGTGTCTGATCAGCATAAGCTCAAAGTATGTCATGTTCCCAATCCATACTCCTTGGTGAGAGTAAAGTGCTGAATGAAACAGATCCAAAATAAACTCTTATACTAAGCAGAAAAGAGCAGCAATCCTATTATTAAAAAAAGAAAATTTAAAGTTCCACCGTAAATTCTTTTTGTTATTTCCTGTCAGTTTGGGGCTCGGGGAAAGGAGGCATAAATGCCTTTCACCTATTTTGGACAAGTTCTGGTCTTAATATTGTAGGTAGGCAAATGATGGCTGATGAGGTAGGTAGGCAAAATTGGCAAATATTGTCCAAATCAGTAGCAACTGAACTGGTTTAATCATACAAGATAACATACGTGCCCAGAAAAGCTAACAAATAATTTGATGTGTAACACTAATCATGCTGTATGTTTTCGGCACCTAGAAGCATTAATTGCTAATAACACCATAAGGAGAAGAAAATAAGGCCCAACACAAGCAGCAGTGTCTGCCTCTCACTTTTCTCTCAAATTGAGAATTTATAGTCTCAATTACCAAAGTAAAATAAGCTGAATATAAACAAAACTAATGAAAAACAAAACCACAAAAATGCTTCCTATGCTAACAAAGAAGAGGGAGCAGTAATAACTGAATGAGTCCTAAGATAATACAAATTACAATAATATGCAAAGGATACTGCTGACGTAAAGTGGAGCGAATTATAAGTGCAGCTAAAGACCTTTATGGTTCTTTTTTCCACCATTTTTCCAACATTTAATTAAATCTGTTGATGTTATTACGGGGTGCACAGAGGTCTGCGTAGAAACTCTAGGAACAGTTTCATCTCAAACAGGGCACTGGCAGAGGCTGCCCAGGGGGTGGTGGAGTTACTGCCCTGGAGGCGTCCAAGAGAAGGGTAGGTGTCACACTGAGGGATGTGCTCTAGAGCAGTCATGGGCATGGGTTGCTGGTTGGACTAGGTGATCTTAGTGGTCTTTCCAACTGTAATGATTCTATGATTTTACAGCAGAAATTACTTACGTGGTCATTCCAAAAATGCGGTATCAAATTTGCAAGCAGTGTCCAGCTCAGATTTCTCTTGCATGCCACAGTGCTCTACTTCATGAAAGCTGCCTGTGATTCCTACCTGTGATAGTTTGTGACAATATGCCTACTGTTTAAGGTTACTTGCATGGATCAGCCATTAATTAATTTCTTTGCAGGCAAAATCTCTGATCTCATTATGTTGTCTTTAAAACTGAAGGCCTCAGATTTTCTTTTCGACTTTGATATCACCGCGAAAAGTGTGTTTTTTAACTTAAAGTGCTGTGTCTCTGGGGGCTGATTTGGTTGTCTTTGAAAAGCGGGCACTTTGGCAATCATAAAGCAATATTCACATTTTTATTTTAAACTTGCAGAATTCAGTATACAACCAGTTGGTTGTAGAATAACCTTCACGTCCCTAAGATAACCTGTGCTCTGTGGATTGCCTTGCAGTGGCACACAGAAGAATTCTCACGGGCAGCCTGGTCCCGTGGCTAACCACACAATCAAGTCAGTGATAACATGACAAAATCATTTTCCTTGCCCTGTGAGATGTGATTCTTCTTCTAGGGGATATGTGCATATTTTAGCTAATAGCTCTGACTCTCCTTGTTGTTCTCCTTTATGGTTTTTATAGCAGCCGCTTGTGTAGAAGTTTGTATGCTGATCTGTGACTCCTGTGTAGTGCATTCATGCTCTGGGATGTTTCTTTTCAGAACAGGTTGATTTTTTATTATTTTTTTCAAGATAGATGGCCATTACCGTTACATGAGAACAAAAGTCACACTTGATATGTTGCATATACTATGAGTTTAATGTTTTTTCCATTGCACTTCATTTCCCTAATGCTACCTGCGTTATTTTGAGACATACGCATCCCTGTCTTCTGTCTTTCAGAGTTAGCTTCAACTTGAGCAATAAAATCCGGGTGCTTTTTAGAGCGTTAAATCTGGCGAGTGGAAATTTGTCGTGATGTCTTTCAGGACCACCAGGTGTATGTCAGATAGCGGGAAAGTTGCTCCGCAGGTAACTCAAGTCTCTGTGAGCCAGCCTGGTACACGAAGAAGCCATTTGTATCCCACTGAGTCCTGCAGTGCTGAGCAGAGTGCTGAGATTTACACAAGTCCGATCTCTGCAACTGATAAGATGGCTGCAGCAGGGTAGCAGCCGTGACCCAGGGCAGAGCTTCTCTTGCTTCAGCGCCAGTGGCACTGGTGGGGTTCTGGAGGTGGGCTTTTACCTTTTATGTTTTTCTTTTTTTTTTTTTTTTTAACGCTGGGTCAAAGCTACGGTGAAGGGTGCATTTTATTAAACTAGGCAGCTGGAAAGCCTCTAGGTGGAAAAGCACAGGGAAGGAAACCAAGTTTCCTCTTGGGCATGCAGTGGAAACGCTGGGTCAAAGGTAATCTATTGGCAAAGGTCCTGAACGTCTGTTCCCGTATATTACTTAGGGTTGCCCCAATGCTTTTAGACAGAATTATTGTCAATGGTATTGATTAGATGTTCTGATAATCTAGCAAGCTTCCTGATGTGTTAAATTTCCTTCTTTCACATGGCTTTAAGTGTGGAAGAAGTATATGTAACTGCAGAAGTAACTCTCAGTGGACACCTCCAAAGTCTGACCGCTTGCCATCAGCTTGTGCTGCGCGTGCCAATTCCAATTAGTCAGCTGCCAGTCACTCTTAATACTTCCTAGCAATTCATCAAATCTGGATACCCCTGCTAATACACTATGTGCTTCTGGAGTTTTGACTTCTGTATTTATCTGATGAGATTACACAGCTTGGTATGAAAATAAAAAGTGCCTGGATTAAAATTCTGCTGCTCTTAATTGTGCATTCAAACTCAAAAGCAGGTAAAGAAAACATGGATTCCGAGATAGCAAATTTATCTCTAATTTGTCAGCACAAATGCAGAAGTACCATTTGAACCTAGAAGTTAAAATTTAAAATGCACAGTGAAGAAAACCTGACTTCACATAACCTGATTTCTTATACATAGGCATGTTGGTATTAGTTTATGTATAAATTCCTACAATGGAAGATATTTTCAAGATGTAAATCGATTTTCAAGATCTAAATCTTTAGCTTCTGTTCTGAAGCAGTGACAGTGCGAGAGGGACAATGTGATTTTACAGGACATCTACCCTTTACAGCTGTGTTTATTACATATGTGCAGTAACTTTGAGATATTCCCATTTTCCATCACCATGCGTGAGCTCAGATGTCATTAATTGTGTCCAGAAGACCTCGTGTGACATCACACCTGACCAACATCCTGGGCCATCATGGGAGCAATGCTGAGCAGCCTGGGAGCTCTGTGACAGTCAGACAAAATGAGGCATTGCAGCAGGAAATGCGTTAATGATTGTATTTCTACATCAGCAAATGCACAATGAAGGGCTAGATTAGTAGAGATGAAAATTTTATTGCAAAACTGCCGCAGCATTATGAAAAACAAAATGATTTCATTGGGCAGTATTTCTGTTACCATAATCCTAACGATAAACTCCGTTACAATAATAATAGGAGAAAAACTAATTGCAGTGAAGACAGGACAAATCTTTTTTAATCCTCGTTGTCATCTCAACTAAATCCAAACCCATTTGTATTAACCTTTGCTGACAGAGTCACATGATGGACATAATTTCTTGTAATTTACCAGCAGTAGATCTAACCTTTCTTCATCAAATATTCATAAAGGCATGATTCTCAATGATTTTCTGTCTCTTTTCATATTTACAGCTTGTTGTCTCCTTCCTTTTTACTATAATTTGAACACAATTGAAGTCAGATGGAATTAAAGTTAAGTTGCTTTAGTGGCTACAGTACCTGAAATGAAAGAATAACTAATTGAAGTTTCTTACAAGTAGAGATCATGTTTTACTGTGATGTGACTGCACTAAGCAGTCCAAATGTCCTTTCAAGATGGTGAAAAAAATAAATGGCATCATTTCTTGTCACTTTTATAATCATTTAAATCGTGTGTATGTGTCCTGTATACACGTAAAAACAGACACAGAACTAGAAGTCTTATTGGATCCTTGCATAATGTGTTTGAGTCATGAAAAATAATCTGTGGATTTGATTTCTTATTTAGGTGTCAATAAGAATTACCACTGAAATCAATCTAATTATGCTAGTGTAAAACTGATATGAAGGGTTCAAGCTAAATCAACTTGATTAAGACAGTGCAGAGTGGTATGAGACTTGGACCAGATGTTTTAAAGCCATTTCATCACAGAATTACATCTCTGCACACCTATACTCTATATTGCCTAGAACTTTCCATCTACCTGTGGCATCCATTGTAGGGTTAGATTCTGATTTGAAAGTGCAGAATCTGGTATTGACAAATAGAGGAAGGTTAGCCTGATAGAAAGGAAGATTTGAAACCAAACAATTGTGTGTGGAAGAAGGGGTCACAACCTAGAGATTTTTTTCTTTTCCTTTTCCATTTCACTGTATTTTTTTAGATGCCTTCTCTCTGGAAGATAAATGTAACCTCTAGTTGAGATAGTGGAAGGTTTCTGTAGGGTTCTAATGTCTCAAGCATGTAAAGATATAGAAGGAAACCACATAGGGTTTCCCACGTTTTATATCATGTATGTAATTTTTTTATTGTAGTCAGCTGATTATGTTTTAACAGGTCAAACCTCTTGCTCTTTTGGGAGCATCATGGAGGACATTGTATAGAGAAAATTCACTGATATGTGTGCTTGGTTTTAGTCTGTTTGCACTCTAAAGAGAGAGCCAGCTTACTTCCTGCTGATGCATTCCTATTACATTTTTACAGCTGTCGATGGCTACAAGATAAATTTTGCACCATAACTTTTAATTATATTCTTCAGCAGACACGAGTCTTGACAAAAACTTTGAGCTGGCAGTCTTTGCATTTAAAGTTGTGATTATCAATGTAATTGTAATGATGCTTGCGATAATTCCAGTCATCAGTTGGTGCTTCAGATGAAGGCACTCCAACCTGCAGAACTGTTCGTTTAGAAAGGGTGAACAGCAAGTTAGCAGCCTGCTAGGAAACTTATCTTTACATCAGTCCCTTAGCAAGGGCAGGAGGTTATGGGGACTAATCAAGCTGTTCTTCTGTCTTGTGGGCATCCATTGAGGCCCTAAGGTATCCCAGATGACCTTGGTCCTGTAATGCACTGCAAAGAAGTGACTTTCTCCATTAACAGTTTGTTTGTGAGAGCTGGAAAGGTGACTTGCAGTACAGCTGCTTTTTCCTGGTTCTTCCATAATGATATTTTGAACAAACAGATGATGTCCTTTGATTTGATTTGACCTTGTATTCCATTCCAGGAAACTGTAAGAGGAACAAGGTAAATGAAATGATAAACATACTATGGAATTATGCTTTCTTATGAATATTATTTTGAGAAATTACATGACAAGTCATAATTTCAGTGAAATATATGGTTATATGTATCTTTCAGCCAATTCTCATTTCAAAATAGTTCTTTTATTAAACAGATTTATAGATTCTTTGTATCAGCCTGAAAAAGGGATAAGAGAATGGAGCATACGGATGTTTGTACACGTTTCTATTCCCCACATCAGAGTTTGTCTCAGTGTAGAGGTATTGTGTTCAAAGACTAAACTGATATTTGGGACTTTGACAGTAGAAGTCATGTCTCATTCTGCTGGAATACCCATTCCAATTACACTGTGTAGTTTTACAGCAAGATGAATTACAAGGAGTTTTCAAAGCAAGCTCATTAAAGAACGGATGTATAAAAGTTCGAGCATCATTGTATTTAAGATTTTTCTGTCAGCTGTTTTGACTTCTATCACAGCTTACTAAATTTCAGCTTTTTATCCCTATGTTAACTGTGTAACTGCATGGTTTCCAGGCAGGAGTCTTGTCTTGATTTGGAAATGTCAGAAATGAAGAATATTCTGTTTCTTTAATAGCTTGTCCCATTCTGTGATTGACCTCATTGTAAAAAACAGACATACTTTAATTTCTCTGGGTTCTGTGTCAAATTCCAGCTTCCTCTTCCAGACTAGAGAGCTTTTTCACACAAGATATTTTCCTTCCATCAATCAGTTTTAAATCTTATAAGTGAAGCAAATTGAGTTAATCACTATCACCTATTTTCTACCTATCTCCACAGTCGCTTTTCTGTGCTCTCTTCAATATACTTCTGAAAAGCTGGAAACAGCTTATTCCTTTTTATTGTCATTTAGTCTATGTAGCAAAAGGCAGAAGGATTAGGTATGATGCTAGGAATTAATTTCAAACTGTCTGGAATACCTGCATTCTTTTGAGATGCAATGGTTTTAGCATTGTCTCATCCATTTTCCAGTCATATTCACTCAGTCTGTGTCTGTAGTTCTGAAAGGCTTTCAGTCCTGATCACTGGGCAACTTGTCAGCACTGAGTCCTTTCTGCATATTTTTTAACCATTCTGTCAGGCTCTGTGCTATCTGCAGAAATTATCAGGCATTGGATCATTCACATTTACTTTGAGAATACTGATGAAAGGGACTAATACTGGCCACTGTGTCAGCCTCTGGAGGAATCCCTTACGAGGGACACAATTCAATAATGATCTGCCATTGATGTTTATCATCATGTTAATTGGTAACCATTACTTACTTCATGTAGTCTGTGTTCACGTTCAGTGCTACTTGAAAAAATGAAAAGATCATTCACAAGCTGGAATACATCAACTCACGCTATTTCTCTGTTGTTTCTCCTGGTAAGTGAACTTGTCTTAAATGGTTTATCCAACAAGATTGTTTTCCAGACAAACACACTGATGGTTGGCATGCTTTATATCTTCATATTTCCTGTCCAAGGAACCCTAGAACAACGTTCCTACTGCCCTGTTATCTGCTGCAGGGCCTGTAGGTACCTAGGAAGCTCACACCTTTGTCATTATGGTAGCTCTCCACCAGGCTTCATGATTTCCAGGATTCTGTTTAAAATCAGCATTGGGCCACAGAGTTCTTCAGTTTGTTAGTAAGTTAATAACACAGCAGAGTGCTGGGCATTAGTATCTCTTAGAGGCCTGGCTTTAGGCAAAGACGAATATTCTTTATTTTTGGTTTGGAGCATGTTGAGAAAAAAAATGGCCTGAACTGTGCTAAAAGCATCATAGCACAACCCCTGGTGACTTCTACCAAGAGATTTTTTTTTTTTTACACTGATAGAAGATTATTTGATTCTTAAAATCTGAAGATGCAGAGAAAAGCTTAATGTTTCTGGATAAAAAATGTGAAGAGTAGAACTGGAAAACAAGACATTTTAACCTCCGTCCATAATGCGAAGTTGTCTTCTCTAAAGTGTTCTATCCTTCCAGTTATATCACAAGTATCTTAAGAAGATTAGTAGCTGGCTAAAATTATGAGACAAATGTGAATGAACAGTAATTTTCTAACATCTTGTCTGTAGGGGTGGAGGGAAGAAGTGCATGAAGCAGGTCTCAAGCACAGAAGAAGAGCTTGTGGTTACTGTTTGATTTCACCAGTGTTTCACTCTGGCTAGTCAGACAAACCAAGATGAGTAAACGAAGCCTGGTAAAGTCGTTAAGGCTCAGAAAAGGTAAAACTGCATCTATCTGAGAAATAGAAACTACAAATTAGTAACAACTCAGATGTGCTTTAGAAAGGAAACAGAAATAAAGGATATAGGTTTGCACCAAAAAGGGAGATGGTGTAGCCTTTGCCAAATCCCCTAAAGTTTAAGTTAGTAGTGGTGGTGATGGGTTGATGATTGGACTAGATGATCTTAGTGGTCTTTTCCAAACTTAATGATTATATTATTAATTCCTTGACATTAAGAGGAGATAGAATTACAGCATTTCAGTAAAGAAGAGAAGTGAATATATACTTTGCATTTTAGATTAATACAATCACAGTATTATTTGAAAAAGCAAACTAAATAGGAGGCATATTAGGTCTGTTGCATGCTCAGAGAAGTAGTGTTTTGTGTGACTCAGGAAGAGAAGATTTCATCAGCAGTTCATTGAAGGGAATGATGGATGTTGTTCAGTTGGCAAAAAATAAACCAGGAAAATGGAGTCTGAAAAACAATGCTTACAGACAAAACAGAACATGAGGAAGGACAAGACAATCCACTTCTCATGAAGTTCAAATATCTGTTGTCCAGCAGGCACAGAATAAAGGAAGACCAAATAGTAGGTCTCTCATGAGAATAGTGAAATGGATACTTTCATTAAATAGGTCTTTATTTCCCATGAATCTGCCCAAAGCACAGGCAAATGGACAGCTTATGGCACCTAGCAAGAGAAGACTTCTCTTTACTCAGACTCAAAAAATACAGTTATCATCAGAATTCATACCTGACATGTGGCTACTGTGCTGGTTACTTGACAGAAATCTGTGAAAAATGCTGTTAGTACATTATTATTATCTACAATAATGACCTGCATGACTTCAAATAACATGTGGACAAATCATGCCCATGGCATCATGAATTACAGAGATGAGAGATGAAATGCAAGGATAGGAGCAGGGTAGGCATGGAATGGATACCTCAGGTTCTTAAAGAAAGTTGCAGTTAATCATGTATGTACACGAGGTAGTGCGTCAAGCAGTGATGTTGAGACCACCTGTAGGGACCTCGCACAGTGAAGCTTTTAAGCTTGATCTGAACTTGAAGTAAAATAATTTGAAAGTTACACAGAACTAAATCAGATTTAAATATACGTCTATGCATTTTGCTCAGAAGATCGAATCAGATCTTTAATTAACTCATGTAACAAGTCTTTGGATCCTGATAAACATTTTAAGAGGAATTATGTGACACAAGAAACATTGCAGGTCAGTTGGCATAGCAGATGTCAGCTTTGCTCATTAACAAACCTCAGTTTTTGTAAACATTTTATAATAAAGGATTAATCAAGAGAAAGCACATAAATGTTTGAGGACAGTTTTGAATTGTGCCTTGCAAATGCTCACAAAACCCATCTGAACTTCTCTTAGGGCACTGGCACCATATACTTTATTACCGTTACAGTGTTCCCTATGGTAATAACTTTACCCAGGGAGAATTTGAAGAGTAGTTGTATTATCTATTGAAAAGCAATTTTTCAGTTTCTACTCAGGCAAGATAGTTTTAAGAATAACTCTGAAGTTTACTCTGAAGGCCATTTCAATCGTCCATAGATCTTATGATATTATGTTACCTTCTTTCATTTTGAATTCACAGCATAAGAAAGAAATAGAATGACATAAATTGGATGTTAGCAGAGTTTTGAAGACAGACATCAGAAGAATTCAAGAGAACTCAGCATTATTTGTTTTTTTCTATCCTAAACTAAAAAGAGAACAAAACATCAAAAGCATCAGTTAGTGAGAGATAGCTCAAAGCCAGGACTATCGTAACATACAAAACAAGTGAGCTGGCACCACCAAAAGGCCTAAAGTCTGAGTCTGTGTTTTAAAGTCACTGATTTTGCAATCAGAAAGATTCTTTACACTGTAGAAAAATGGTATGAAGATCTGCATGCATTCATTGTAATGGACATTTTAGATTTTACCTACTATTAGCATTCTGATACTAATCATAGAATCATGATACTTATTTGGACTCGAGTGAAGAAGTCTTTATGATGCTGAGAGAATTGAGCTCCACTGGATGTTATGGATCTGGAACATAACTGGATATTATGGATCTGGAACATAACTGGATGTTATGGATCAATATCCTGCCCTTTTTTTTGTAAGTACTCGTGGTAGTAATGCCTGTGAAAACGGGGCAGGATGAGATGTATATGGTTTGACTGCAGTCATATTCTACATAGGAAAGTGTGTTCCAGTCTAATATCTTTAAGTCATCATTCAATCTATACTGGAACTTTAGTTGGTGTTAAAAATACTGCAGAATTCTAAAAACTGCATAATTTTGAAGTGGATTCTGATGCTGAACTTTCATACAAAATTTCTTCCCTTAGTGCAGTTAGATCACGTTTATTTACCTTGCACTTTGAAAATGATAATTATTTACAAGTTAAAGAAGAAAAGGATATTTGACACCTCTATATAATGTTTTCAGTTATAAAGGGTAAGCAGAAAAAAATCCAGAGGTGTTGTTAGTACTGAGGATATTGTCAGTATAATGACTACAGAGCAAAGTTAAAGGATAAGTTTTTACTGTTTGTAAAATACCATTTGTAGTACCCACAAAGTGGTAAGATTATATCCTAAAAGTTCCTTGCTGTCTTCTATTACACTCACAAACCTACCGAAGTAGGTTTGAGACATACACCAAGAATATATAGACTTGTCTCATACTTCATAATACACTCCACAGAGAAGCATCCTAAATGCTCCCAAGCTCTTTGACATTCCACTTAGGGTTAAACCATCAGCAAACTTCAGTGATAATGAGACTCTCAGCTGAGTTGGGAATTAATTATTTTTTCTGCATCTTGTTGATCTCACTGATTATAATTTGCACGTTAGCAATGGCTCTCATTTCTCTGCATGATCACTAATTACTAATCATTTGCATTGATTTCAGTAGAAGTTACAGTGTTTGGGTAAGGTTTTACTAATAGACTCCTTTTATCCTTTGTTGTTTCCATATGATTTTATTTGTCTCTGGATGTACTGTAACATTTTGTGAGTCATCTCTGCCAGGATTGGAATTTTCTTGATAGTATATTTGATAGTAATTTATCCATAATCACTGGAACAGGTTGCCCAAGGAGGTTGTGGATGTCCCATCCCTGGAGGCACTCAAAGCCAGGCTGGATGTGGCTCTGGGCAGCCTGGTCTGCTGGTTGGTGACCCTGCACGTAGCAGGAGAGATGAAACTGTATGTTCACTGTGGTCCTTTTCAACCGAGGCCATTCTATGATTCTGTGATTCTATGATAAGATATCACTGCATAAAGCAGCAGCCATTGAGAATTTCTGTAGTGCTTCAAATGTGATTAGTTACTTGAGGCTTCTTTTATTCCAAAACTTTACTCCTGTTTTCAAGACTGCCTTTCTTGTATCTCTTCCCTCATTTCCCTATTTTTTCCCTTTTGCTTCTGTTTGGCATCATGTTGACCTGAAGGAAACTGGTTTAGTCCATAGGATCTCATTGCTTTTATCGTATCAGTTCCAATATTTGTTATAAAAATCCAAGTGGCAGGCTACAACTGTGGTGCATAACATGAGGAAGGCAGTGTAGATCCCTGGCACAGTAAACCATTTTTTCATTTTGTTCCCTAAGCCACATAGGAGTTCAAAGCCATGTCACTTGGTAGAAAGAAGACATGAAAATGTGGTAAATGCTGTATTTCCATATATGTGTGTATGTATGCATATAGAGAGATACGTACACAAGCATATTTATGTCACATTACAGATCTTGATTTCACTCTGCAACTGGGAAGCTACTCCTGTGGTTGTTAGGCTTTCCCATTTGGTACTTGCTGTCTGTCTATTATAGTTTTCTTTTGGTTAATAAACATGCAGATTTCCAAAAATGAAGCAAAACTAGTGGGAACTGCATCTTAATGCGAGGCTGAAAGCAGCTGGACACCTAGGCTCCTGGGCAGGATGTCTACTTGGTATCACTCTCCCTAAAGAACTTACATCAGCAAAGAACTGTTTGGTGTGCAGCCATATGCAGAGTCCTTCTGTATGCAGAGTCCTTCAGTGCATATCTACAGCCTGCTGTTCTGTTTGCTCCCAAGCACTGCCCCTTCTGTGTCACCCTTGCTTTGACCTTGATGGAAGCTGTGAGATTTTGAAGAGGGATTTTGTTAGGTGCATGCAGGAGTGATGCAGGAAGCACTTGGGGCTGGAAGGGTTGCAAGGTTTTGATGCTGAAAAGATGTGGACCATTTCTGTCCAGCCTGTTCTGGGTATCAGGCAATATGGTTGCTGTTGCTTGTGCTCCGACATGCTGCTTTTTATTTTTCTTTCCACATACAACAAATATGGATTTGTCATACAGCAGTTGATTTCTTATGGCATGAAAAGTTGTCTTATGGAGAAACGCACCTCCTCACTTTCCTCAACAAGGAAAAGTTTTTAGTTTGTTTGCATTATTCTAACCCAAGACATCTTGGAAAAGTGGGACTGCCTATTTTAAACCAGGGAACTCTAAGCGGAAGCCCGTACTCTTGCACTGGCACCTGAAAACACTACATTTGTATTTTTCCTTGGCTGTATGACCTGCACATGAACAAAGTGCAAAAGACAAAAAGGGAAGGAAAAGAATACTGGAAGCATCATTAACTTTTCCTGTGGCATTCTTTTGGAAAAGATGGTGTCTTTAGAAAAACATGCCATATGCGTGGCTCAGCCCCAAATCTTCCAACAGTCTAATACTGGCAAGGGAGGGCATCTGTAACCCCCAGGGAAGAAGGCTGCTGAGATTTCGTTTTCTTGTCTTTGTTGGTTTTTATTTCCATTTCCTTTTCCTCTCTTTTTCAGTCATTTAATGCCATTCTGCACAACAGAGGGGAGCATCTGGCCACAAATAAACACCCAATAAAATAAGTGGGGGAGGTTCACAGCTCCCTTGGTGCTATTGTGTCTGTCTGTCTGGTTGTGGACTCAACAAGATAACCATGCATCAATTTACATTGTCCAGGCTATCTTCACAACCAGAAGTTAGAAACCTTATTTTAATAGAAGCTTAGATTCTAGAGAATAGTGTAAGATCTCTCCAAAGGTTCCAAATCAGCAATTCCATCTGTGTTTCTGCAAATGTAGAGGAACAATGTCCCAGGTGATTATGCATAACGGAATGAAAACAGTTATTTTAAAAGTGCATAAAATCCATACTTTGGGGAAAACAAGTCAGCTGTGTTTATACTCAGTATATAGCAGACATTTTGTTTCTTTGTCTGAAAAAAATTACAGGAAAGCAAGGATTGCAAGTGAAATAAAACAGCAGATTGTACTGTATAACAGAGGGGACTGGAGCATCAGATACCTCAGCAAAGGCTTACAGCATTCTAGGTTCCTTTTGAGAAAATAAATTATATTGAAGCTTATATATTTCTATGTTGTTTGAAGTTGAAGCCAAATGTTCTCAGCACAGAGGGAATAATTCAAATCCCATTGCTGATAATGAAAAGTATATAACTAAATCTATGTCTGTGATGCTGAAAATTTCCTCCTAAATGCTGTCTCTTTTGGACTGATGGGATTATTTCCAACTGTTGGTATGAAGGGGTGTGTACATAAATATGCATAAACATGCTTCTTGTGCAGTCAGGATACATTGCTTCTATATGGATTATTCTAGAAATGGGAAACAAAAGCATCTGAGAAACAGGGCTGAAAGAGAACAATTTGTAGACCCATAGGTTAAATTGGATTAAACTTCATCTTTCAGCAAATGCTGTGTTATTTATTCAGTGCATCTCTTGGGGATTTCCCTACCTCCTACTCTTCATAGAGAGTAGTGATGATTCCTAATTAAAAAATCAAACAAACGTGAAATGGAGACTGCCTCACACAGCTATTCTCTTGTGGGAATAGGAGGCACAGTGATTTTCTCATGGGCAGTTTCTATGTCTGTTGGAGCACGGGCACAAAGGAAAGGCAAGGTTCTGTCTAGGGAGGTCAAGTGAGCGTCGCTCATCAGCCAGTAGTGTCCTTGTTGGCCTTGCTGTGCCTGCATGTGATGTACCAGGAGTTCCCTTTTGGTAGGGTGGAGTTGGTGGACACGATAAGGAAGACTACTGATAATCTCATCAGCAGTATCTTCTGGGTAGATTTCTGTTTATTCATTGACCCACAATAGAGATGCGGTTGGATTCCACCAGTGCCTTGGTTGCTGTTATTGCAATATTTGGAGGCTATTTACAGTTTACGTTTTTCTCACATTCACCTGAATTACAATTTAAGATAGAAACTGTGATTTCCAAGTTCATTTTACTGTCACTTAAACTCCTGTGGTATCAGGTTCATTTATTTCTCTCCTACCTCTGTGGATTCACTTTGTAGAAGTAAACACAATGGTAATGTTGACAAATTTCAGGCTGTCCTACTAGGTCACCTGTGATGCCTTGGAATATTGCAGCAGAGTCCTCATTCCAGTGAGTTTAGTGACTTGGGGGGAATAAAGCTCTTGAGTTAATGACTGTAAAATTTGGTTTCTGAGTAAAGGCCAAGTTGTACAAGTCATTATCAGCTTTTGAAAGATTATAGATTTTAAATATATATATATATATACATATATATGTATGTATGTATATAAAAATAGTTTTTCCATGGATT
Organism: Lagopus muta; assembly: GCF_023343835.1. NCBI lineage: Eukaryota > Metazoa > Chordata > Aves > Galliformes > Phasianidae > Lagopus > Lagopus muta. Next base: position 15,128,712 of record NC_064444.1, read on the forward strand.
AAAATTCAACAGGAAGTGCCTCCATCCTTTCCCAAATCAGGTATTTTTGTCTCCATTTCTGGAAAAAAAAAGTCATTTTATCAATTTTGTCTGTTCTATAAATGCAGTTCCTATTCTCAGCCAGGAATTGTTTATGATTGGGCTCGGGAGTAGTTACAGCATGTGAAAGAAAATCAGGAGTGGCTTAATGTGAATGGGACAGACTATTTGGGAACACACTGGGGATTTAATGTTCAAAAGAGTTAAGCACTGTGCTCTTTCCATCTGGCCACTTCATTTCACTGCCTGTTTGGGACCAGTACTTCTGAAATCTGCTGTGCAAAGTCAAATATTGATGTCATTTGTTCTGTTCTTAAAAGACAAATTAAACCTGAAAAGGTTTTAGTTGTGCACAGTCACAGTACAACAAGCATGGAACAACTGAAAGAAATACTCTCTGCCACGGTTTATGGCTTTCTGATTGGTTAATTAAAAAAGCAAATGAAATCTTTGGTTTAAAGTTTAGATTGAACTCAGTAACTTTCAGTTAAATTCCAGTTTTGGCAAGAAAAGAGAGAACTTTCTTGGTGATAAAGAGAGAGCATTTCCATCCATATGAAGAAAATATCTTTCATACTGTTGAATTTCAAAATACTTATGTGCTTTCCATCTTTCATTTTTTTCAGTAAAAAGTTTTTAGGGTATAAATTATGAAAAATTAACTTTAATAGCAAAGGGAAGATTTGTAAGCTATTGGTGTGATTATGGTTTAATGAGTTGAAAGAAATCAGAAATTATTCCAGGCCAACCCTGTGTCATGCTAGTGTATTAACTGGCCCACATTTTCCACACAACCTTCAATTATGGTGATGCTCCAAATGAAATACTCATTTTGTACAAGCTATTTCCTCTAAGCCAAACTGGAAGTCAAGTTATCAACATTTTTAAACTGTGGTTTAATTTCCTATGTAGATCTCATGCACAAGGGAGTCCAGCAGTGCTCTCCTTGTGATACAGTTGATGGATACTGGAGTCAGGGTACCATTGCCATAAAGGCTAACATGCATTTTGCTCCCATGTGTAATCACCCTCAATTTTTGACCACCATATTCTTCCATACAGGCAGGAAGGAGAAAAGAGGCTTCACTTGCCCCTCTGACCTTAGAGGTCAGCTCTCCTAGCTGGTCAGCCAGCAAAATTCCCCATTCCTCACCCCTGGTATGTAAGGGACATGCTGACAAATGGATCTAGGTGTAAAATTGTTCTCAACGGACTACCTGGTGGCCTTAAACCTAAATCAGTAGCTGGAAATTTTCACTTGTCACTAGCTACTGTGACTACATAGGTGCCTGAAACAGAACAAAATACTAAGGCATATTGTGGTTTCTGAAATTGCTAATGCTGTAATGGGCATCCACCTGGAAAGCAGCTGCCTTTTGGATTTATCCCCCCATTCCATTTCACCATGGGTGACATTTGTCCTTCCACCTTTTAATTTTTCATGAAGATAAATGGAAATCCAGTTCTTCAAATAACAGGGGTGACTTTTTCAATCCTATTTAGAGACTTTACTTCAATATCCTGTCCACGTCCAAAGGTGAAGGAGAATATATGTATACAGCATCAGTTTGACCTTCTCCATTCTTTACTGAAACATTCAGCTTGATAAACCGGAATATTGCTTTTTCCTCTGTGACAACTTTGAAGTTACAGGACATCCCATCTGCTGGGTGCACATTTTACTAGCTGATACAATGCCATTCAGTTGAGGTCTTGTTCGTGCTGCAGTTTCAACTTTGACTCAAGGGAATTTTCCATACAGGTGAATGAGATCCACTATTAAACAAAAAAATCATGATTCAAAATCAACACATTTGCATAATTGTTGTACCACTTTAGACAGTGTTTGTGTACAATTAATGTTCGTCTTAGTGGGGTGATCTGTTTTTAACCTGGGCCATCTTTGTTTTTTTAATATTTTGGAATTTGGAATAACAGTTCAGTAATGCCTATTTCTAGCAAGAATAGGGAGGGAGAAAACAAATATAAAACGTAGCAACAGCAGCTTCAGAAACAATGGAGTAAGCGTGTATGGGAGAATGTGTGTTTCTGCACGTGCAGGGCACATATTCCTCCCTTTCTGACCATACCAGTGCACAGGGAAGATGAACAGGCCTACATTCTTTGACTTACCTTGTAAGGTTCCACGTGGTCTCCTTTGTAACTGAATTAGTACCATCTAGGAAATGAGACTGTTCGGATCATCTCTTACTTAACATGCCTCTGCAATCTGAGCCACAGATTGACCCCTATTGATTTGATTTGACTACACTCCTGCGGAGCAAACAGTGCAGTGGAATCCAGGACTCTAATTCACAGTACTTTATTTAAAGTTCTTAGGTAATAACTCTTATTTGCATTAATCACACACCAACAGAAACCAAGGCCTCTTTCTCGCTGCATGCTTTCCTGTTCCTGCCCCTGAAGCCAAAAAGTAGCTGCTGTGAAAGAAGAGTGTTTTAAGTATATTGATACTTGATACTAAATACTTGCAAAACTTAGATGTTAGAAAGAATGTTTTTCAAATCAATGGCTCACACATTACTGTAAAATCTATTGATTAAAAACAAAGCATAATGTTAGTCATTTAGTCGGTAGAGTGATGCAATACTGAAATAAATTTATCCTTTGACTTTTGCATTAACCTCTTATTGACTGCTTGCATACTCATAATTAACACACACTTTAGCTAGCTTGGTTAATTTCAGCATTGTGATCACTGTCCTCTAATGTAGCTGACACCCTGATCATCAAAATGTCAGTGCAGCCCAAGGGACCAGAACCAAGCGACTGTTCCAGTGAATGTACACCTGCTGTGGTGAAACCAGCCACCTCCCGAGGGAAGGAGCCGTGCACTGTCACACAACAGTTTGCCATGACTTTTATCTGCATGCTCCTATTGGTAAATACGAGTGAGCAGTTTACATGGCAGAGTGGGGAGAATGTGCATGGCAACAGCCCATTGCTCCTTCAATACAGGCTTTTTAACTTGAAACTGGCACCAGTTTTGTTTGGTTTAGCAAGAATGCAGGGACCGTGGAGCTTTGTGCATTCTGTACATCTTCAGGCATCCTTTTCTGTGCTGGTAAACCTGTGTTATCAAGGTGTTGGAGCTAAATTGCTTTAAAGTAAATCCAGGTAGTTGTTTCCTTCTGCTGCTGCAAGTGAGCTTTGAATGAGGCCCCTTAATTTTGGCATCGGTACTTTTCTTCCATATTTCAGAGCATGTGGTATTTCCACTCTTAACACACTTTGTGTGATAATATTCAGACATTAAATTTACTCTCTTTTAGAGGTTTGACTTTATTAACAACTCAGCCTGTTTTTAATTAATATATAATGTTTGAATTAATGTATAGTATTTTCAATCTTACTGTTTTCCCACTACCACCATGCTTTGATAATTGCAGTGTTGAAATTTCAAGTGCCTTTGATTGCTCTGCTTTGGCTGAAAATTTTGTTATCCTTCTGCAGACTCTTAAGGTCCTTAACTCTGATACAAACTAAAGAGCATCGTGGGAACAATTTTTCCCACAGTCGTGGAGAAATTTATTAAAATCAATAGTAATATATTAATCTGGACAGTTCTTGCATCATAACTCTGAGCGGATCAGCACGTACCTGGAAGAGTGCACTCAGGCTTGTGGTGGACTGATAGTGCCATGCCAGGTCATCAGGAGCCGGCCCTGCACCCATAAGCACAGGCAACCTGCAGTGGCATTAACTCCGGTGGCTCATAAGTGCACAGGGATTGCATGTTTGGTAAAAGCAGGTCACACTCCCTGCTGTTCTTGCTAGTGATGTAAAGCAAAGCAATAGAAATACTTCAGAGGAGCTGTGGTTTGCAGAACTTGGAGTATGAAGGCACTGTTCCCGTTTCTCGTAGTTCTGCAGTACACTGATATGTTTGTCATCAGACTTGTGCAGGAAACGGTTGCTCACGGGCTGCCCTGTCCAGCATCATTGGTGACTTCTGGCACATTTACAGAGACACAAATGTCCAAAACCCAAAAGTGAGGAACAAGCAGTTTGTGAGAGAGGGCAAGGGATAAAAAAAAGTGCTGAAGGTAAAAAAGGAAAAAGGGGTCTAAATGGTGAAGAAGCCAGGAGGCGGTGTGCTTTTCCTCTCAGTGAAAATCCTTTTGTTAATAGCAGACAGTGAGAGAATGTTTATTATTATAAATGGAGTTTTGCAGACCACGTAATATGCCTGCAGTATTTACCAGCTGAGCTTCTTGATTTGTCATCTGCAATAATCTGTACATGGCTAATTTATCCACTCTTAGATTGAAATGCTTAGACTTGAATATCTTATACTACCCAGCAAATTGAGCGTATTATTGTGTGCCAAGACAGAAAATAAAGCAAGATTTTAAAAGCTTCATAGAGTTGTGCTGTAATTAGTTTCAGCTTTCCCTGCATATTAATTTTCTCCTCTTCCTTTATATAATTTGGGAAATGTCTTCAGAACATGATGGCACAATCAGTTAAGTACCTCTCAAAACTCGTACACTAAACTGCATTTGCTCTAACAACTATTACAAAGCAGCCTGCAAAACAAATCCTCTGTTATTCTGTACAGTGCGGCTTATCAATGCAAACAGTTTAATATTTATGCTAAGAGGATTGTCACAAGTAGCTTCTGTTCCTTTAATTCTTGTTTTAAATAAATAATGAGAACATTTAAACACATTACTCTTCCCAGGGCCCTGAGGTCGGCTAATCTTATTATTTATGAAGTGATGTGCTACATAATAGTACTTAGTGCATGTTAACAGATGCTATTATCAGGGGCTGATGTGGAGAGCTGAAGATATATTGGAATGTTATGTGTTAATACTGTCCTTGTAGTGTAATGTACGATGGATTGAGTGCCCAGGATGCTGGTGCAGCAATTAACCACACACCAACATGGGTGTAAAGCTGAAGTATGTTTTCTCATGGGCATTACACTGCCATTAATAATTCCCAAGAGAAGAAGGCATCTTCCATTTGGAAACAGTCACTTCGAGAAGGCTGATGGTGTAGACAAGGAAGTTGCATGTGTCAATACTTTCAGAGTTGATTGTACAGAGATGGAAGATGCATGTGTATGTTTAAAACAACTTTTAAATCGTCACAACGATGTTTTATAAAACATGATTTTTTTAAATGCCTTGTGCAAGGTAAAAGTTTACAATTTGTTTCTTTACATTTGAAGAACTATGTCGACCTGCAGTCCAGACAGAAATTCTAACAATGCATAGCATTTTTCTTTGTCCTGTCCTGCTATAAATGTTAACTAATGAATGATCTACATGTAGATCATTTGAGGGAATGGGAAAATGGAGGAGGAGAAATCCTTATTGAAATGTGACGATTTTTTGTGGTGACATATTGTATTACAGCCTAGTCTTAAGAGATGTATTGGTTGCCACTTCGAAAACTTTCTTCTGCAGACTGCAGTTCAGCTGAATATTATAATTAGACTTCACTAGTATTGATGAATAATCCATTTAATAAAAAACACTGTGATTTAAACATTTTCTCAGGGGACTAACATAAGCTAACCTCTTAATTTAATTTTATTGAAGTTTTGCCCACCTATTCATCATTGGAAGTTGTTATTAACCTCCATTTCCATTTATCTTTATAGAATTTTCTCTTTTTATATTGCCTTTTTCAGAGCTAAGCAGGTTGATACACTTGTAAATCTCCTGAATCTACAAAGCTAGTCCGGCTTCTTTAATATTGTTTAATCTATCCCCCCTGACCTTAATGCAGTAAATTCAGTTTAATCTTTCTCAATAATCTAGTGATACATTGGAAACCGGCAAACATTCAAATCTGATAATGGTTTAATCACATGCTTTAAATAACAGCCGAGATAATGAAAAAATAATTTACCATATAAAGGTGTACTAACTGAGTTTTCTGTGATTGGCTTTTTGAGAAATCCCTATAGAAAATACAAAGCCTACAACAGAAAAGAGCTTCACTGTAAATGAACAACCCATTTGGTCAGAAGATGCGCTTTTTTCCTTTTCATCACTCTCTTTAAGTTACTGCACAAGCATATCCTTGCTGAGTATTCAGTTTCTTGCTCTAGCTTTACTTAAGTCGTTCTTCTGCTTACCTTTTGTTTCAGATGCCAGTCAGAACCAGCAGAGAGCTTGCCAGAAGAGCAGAAGCCAGAATGCCATCCCTTCTGGACAAACGAAGAAAGCAACATGCCTCTGCCATTTGATCTTGAAGAAGTTATTGTCCATCTACAAAATCTTGTTCAGTAGGTGGGATATCGGGACACCTTCCAGCCTAGAATTAATAATACTCAACATTTGAAGTTTTTTTTCTGCTTTCATCTTTTCTGCTTTAAGGTTCCTTGGTCATTTGTTGTTTTGTTCTTCAATGCAAATTTTATCAGTTTCCATCTTAGTTCCTGAGTCACAACTAAACAGACTGGGTACGAAATCTATAGAAAGAAGCAGCTTTTAACATCTGAAGTCTGGAACACCAACTTCAGGACTTTCCTCTTCTACTCTAATTTCCATTGACAGTGTAGCCCATGTATAGCTGTGTTTCCACAGGTTCCCCTGCCATGCATCTTAACTGTCTAGATTTGGGGCAAGTTAGACTTGCCTGCTAGTCTCAGCACTGCACATTTTTACATGCTAATATAATATTACTGAGAACAGCTGGCAGCACTTGTCCTGGTAGGTAAGTTTCAAAAAAGCTTTCCAAACTAGAAACCTCCTGCCTGGAACCTCATGGGTACATGCACCTTTGAAGGACAATGCTTTCAGGTTCAGCCCAAGGGGTTCATAGTACTACTGCAGCAGGACAGCTTGCAGATTGTCTTTTAGGCAAATTGGAAGATCCCATTGCTACGGTCGTGCTCTAACTGATGCACAATTACATCTATCATTCTTTTAGAAGAATGGTATGATCTGTCCTTTACACCTGACCAAAGGGCTTAAGTCAGGGAGAGACTTCCAAGGTTGTATCTACATGGCCTCAGTTTCCTGGAACTCAGAATTCAGTTCCTAAACTTTACATAAGTTCTACCTATTGATAGTTCTTTTCTGACCCCAGCTTTCCCAGTCTATTGTCCAGGGCCAGTGGACCTAGGGTTTCCATTTTTGGGTCAGATCCCCTGACAAAATAGTTTTAGTTTGTATGACACCAGGCATTGCAACATCTGTGTTGATCTATCCATGAGAACAAAACCAGAAGCCTATGAGAAATGAAGCTGTTTGTGATCTAGTTTGTAATAACATGCTATAAAAAGAACAATGCTGTGTTGGATGATGTCCTGAATGAGAGAGAGATTTTTCATTTGGATAAGTTGCTCTTCTGACTTGAGCTGTGTATGCCTTTTCCCTTGTATAAAAACAGCTAGAAATTATATTGCAGTAAAACAGCATTCAGTCTATACTACCTCTATAGAATAGAAAAAAAAAAAACAGTGAGACTCAGGACTTGACATTGCCACCAAGAAACAGAATATGCCTCCTGTGTTAATCTTCTGCTTAAAATCACTGTTGGGGCCAGGCTTACCCAAAGCATACCAGTATACTCTATTGGCAAAGTGTTCTGCGTGTGGATGGGGCTTGTACTGCAGAAAACTGTACATTTCACAGTATAACATATGCCAGACCTCCCTGCAGCTAAGGAAGCTGTGCCAGCAAAAATTCAGTTTTAGTGGTATAAAACTCTGTCCACACCTACCAGCTTTTGCCAGGACAATTATATCAACTAGAAGTTGTACCTCTTAGCACCTCTGACATAGCTATGCCAGCAAAACTATGAAGACCTGGATCAAGCATTTTTGTTGTGTTCCCTGCCTTCTGCTAAAGCTGTTAGCCAGCCTGTAGAAGGAAATACACTCTTTGAAGAATAAATTATTTAAATTAGATTTAATTACATTATAACCTTGATCTGCACATTTATCTGTTGTCTTCCACTCAACAAATTTCTTAAAATTTTGAAATACTGTTATGGGCATAGTTTTTCTTTCCTACACTAGCTAGAGCTGGCTTTAGTAGTGGGCAGATAGCATATATTTGGATGAATACCACACTAAATAGTGTTTGCTTTGGAAATCACCTAGAGAAAAGCTAGAGAAAAAGATGAGGATGTGGCAATTCGGCTTAAGGAAAAGGCAGTTCTCACAGAAACAAATACTACTTTGGAAATGAGAAAGATGAAATCAAATGAGCTAATGATGTAACACTGTTAACACAGGGTTTGAGGGGATTGTTTGTTTGTTTATGCTGTTACTTCATGATTATTTTGTGTTTAATTAAGCTAGAAACCACGGGGATCACAGTATTGAAATGAATCTGACATCTATAAAGGGTAGAGAAGGCACAGCAATGTTGTTGCTGAAGTGGAAGCTATTAAAAAATCATTGGCAAATAATTATTTCCAGCAGCAGTGAAACAACACTGTTTTATTTTCTTGTACTGGGAGAGTGCTGGCAGCAATAACACAGTGTTTAAAACTACGTGATTCTAGGTTTTGTCTGTGCTTAGGATTAAAGCTAGTGAATTAGCTAAACTAGTTCTAGCCTTAGTCCAGTTAAATAGCACTCATTTAAGCCAAGGGTGGTGATGACAGAAAACTGAAAAATTCTGGAATGGATAGACCTAAGATTCAGTGGCAAAATACCAATAATCAAGTGGTTAAAAAGAATTAAAGCTCTGTGTTACATTCAAGTCTCACATCACCTGAATCAGTGAAACATGATTGAATTCAGTTGAAAGGCAGAAGTATAAGGAGGTTTCATCTCTCCAAAGCCCACAAGAGTTGATGGCAAAGACATGGGTAATGTTGATGGAACTGTTTGAAACATATAGGAATGCCAAAGGGTGTCCCAAGAGAAGAACATGGTTAAAGGTAAATATCTGTAAAAGAAAACTGAAAGACCAAGCATGAATTGTTACTATGCTTGAGATACATACTAGAAGCAGAGAAATACTTTGAAGTTTTCTTTATTTTATACAAATAATAGTAATATAGTTCATGTTGCAGTGATACTTCAGCAGTCCACTTGTATTCCAGCACTAGGTAACGCATTATGGTTTTGGATGAGCCGAAACGCACAGCCTCTAATGGATGCTCTGTGTACAGCAACTGGTTACCAAGTCTGGATGCTCTAGATGCACAAGGACCAAGGTCAGTTTGTTTCAGGGAAGAGGTGAGAGCATAAGTTAGCTTCTAACATTAGTTCAGCTATTCTTTTAAAACGGGAAAGTTCATGGCTTTGTGTACATGTACTTTTCATCAGCCATGAAAGAATTAAGGAGAAATAGTTCACTTGCACACGCATGTCAGGCAAAATGGGTTACAGAAGATACAGATCAGTTTGCCTGTCTGCACTTGCCTTTAAACAGTATTCATCAATTTTACAAAAGCTACTGACTAAACATGGAACCAATACAAATGAAATGCTCAAGGCAAAGGATTTCTTTAAAAATGTGATAGAGTTGGTTTTGCACTTGTAAAAAGAAAATGTTGGCAGAAAATAAAGATCTTCTATTGTTTCTGTAATGTGGGAGATGAAAGGTAAAGGCCATTTATAAGTATTTGATAGGAAACTGCTGTGTTATGCCATGTAAATTAGAAATGTTTTAATAATGCTTCATTCATATCTCTGCATATGAAAATATTTTATCTTGTAGGTCCTTTCTTGTTGTTAAAAGGTTAAGTAAATAAAAAATATGAATCCCAGTGCACTAAATTTTAAAGACCTTATGCTTATGCTCTGAACTTTACAGAAGATCCTGATTATCTAAAATGCAAATAATGCCACAGGTACTCACCAAACAGAAACTGCCAAGGATAGGTAACTTGTAGCATAATAAATACTCAAACCAGTTGTCTCACTCTCATTCAGATGCAGTCTTCAGTTTCACAGATAATGAAGTAGATTTACTTAGCAAGACGTACTTGAAAGTCATGCTAGACTTCTAATTGCTATGGGACAGGCTTAGGAATTCCAGTACCATAATGCAGCAAAAAAAAGATAAATTAATACAAAAATCTAACACAAAAGATACTAAAAAATTATAGTGTGTTAACAGTGGACACTGCTCCTTTATTGGTTGGTGCAGTGCAGGTCCACTAGTCCTGGGACACACAGTGGACTTCGGGTTGATGTATCAGAGATTAAACTAGCTGATGGTAAAGATGGGATGAGGGAAGGAGAAGAGAAATGAGATGCAAGGGATGTGCATTCACAAGAGCAAAACTTTATTAACTCATATGGGAATCATCCAGCAGTAACTTGTACAGTGCAGGCCATGACCTCTCCCTTGATTGTTACCACCTGATGCACAGTTAATGTTCAGTCCTTAACCCTCCTCATGCCCCCAGCAGCTGGTCCACATCTCTTTGGCAGGAGCTGACCACTACCTTCTTCTGCCAAGGTTACAGAGTTGGGAAGAGCACTCGTATACTGCAGGAACAAGCTTAGCCTCCATATCTAATCTAGCACACCTCTGGCCTCCCATGCCTCCGTGGATTGAGTGCCTCCACAAATCTGTTTCTGTTCAGATTTGAGTTGTTGGAACTCATCATCTGCATTGCCCCGTTGGGCTGGTGAGCTGCCATAGGGAAGGGCCAGACAAACAGAGCACTGTCTGCAGGAAAGTTCCTTTTCCCCTTAAAGGCCACTGCACTCCCCACAGCAGGTCAAAAAGCTCAGCTCTGCACTGATCACTTCACTCTACTACCAGAGCAGAGGCAATCCTCAATAGCAAGTTGTCTTTCTAGTACAAACTCAAACTCATCACCGTTAATGTTACTAGGTGTCACAATCTGCATTCATCTTTCCTATTCACCTTAACCTGGGGTATTCATTGAACAAGAGAAGATAATGTATGCATTTGCAAAAAGACTGTACTTAAGCTCCAGAATTGGCTGAACAATATGTGAAATAAAAGCCATCTGATCACTGATAAAATGAGCACATTAAAATGCAGATGTTTGGCAGTGAGTATTTCACATATGACATGAAAATTATGCTTCATCTCCTCATTGCTTTGGTGATAGCGCTCAATTCACATGATAGAACAGGACATACTAGTCTACAGTCTACATCCTCTAATACCCTATTGGTTTTACAGTGCTGAATTTGGACAAAAAGTTGCTCTCCTCCCCCTCTATATCACCAAATACTTGCTTTCATGCCAACACATCTTGGTCTGATTAGTCTCCTTGATTAGAGGCTAAAGTAAAAAGTCAGGTGTATAGGATTCCCATTATCCTTTATTTCACCAGTTCTAAGAACAGGTCAGATAGAGTTATTTCATTGAACATGTGAACAATCAACTTCTGTTTACCATTAACCTTCAGTTTTCTTTTCTTAAAATCAAATCAGGGCTTGGTAGGCAGTTATTTTCATACATGGCCCTTGATCAGTGGAACAATCTGTCAAAAGCCATTAAAACCTCTATTAGGCTGAACTGCATTCAAAGCTAAACTACCCAATCATTAAAGGGCTGGGATGATTGTTTTTAATACAGTATACGTTTATTTCTCTCTCTGAGTAGTAACAACTTTGAAACTGAGCATATTAACTAAGGCTTTTTACTATCGACAAGTGCTGAGAAGCTCGGTTTCTTGTGGAACATCAATATCTATGTAAAAGAGGAAAAAGTGAACACACTGAAATAACCTTTATGTTCTCAGAAACGCCTCTTCATTTGTTTCCTTTCCTTGCATCCATCAAGGATGCAAATGGAATGGGAAGACATTTACCAACGTACTTTGCTCAAAAGTTTCACTGGAAAAAATAACAGCTAATTACAGTAATATATTTAAGTGACTTGTGATGTTAATATCTCAGGATGCTTTGCACAGAGAAACTGAGGTAGAAGTCAAATCTGAGCGCTAGTGCTGGAGCCGAGTGTGCAAAATACCTCATTGCTGGCATGTCTCAGTTACTTCCAGTTAATCAGCTCCACTTACAGCTTAAGGATGCTCTCATAGAACTATTTTTCTCCAAAGATACATTTGAAAGCGGAGCTGGAATCCTTCTCCCTCATACAACATTTAACGTATTATTTAATGGCATAGCATGTGATAATCCATCTCGTGTAACAGAGATCTTTCAGGCTTCCTAATACTTGATTAAACTTTTGAGTGAATCTTTTAGTTGCATTCCAAGTCCCCGAGCTCTCAGTGGGAAAATGTGAATTTTACTGGAACTATTAAGTTATTCCATGGAGAATATGCAAGAGTATTCAAGTACAATGCACACTCTTTTAGCTGTGTTTTAAATATGCTCAATGGGTAGCCCCCAAGGTGATAGAGCTGCTGTGCTAGGAAACTCTTAAGAAAATCCCCTGTGGGTATTTGGGTGCTATTTATCAAGGTGAAGATGCATTGCTGGAACATGCTGGAATGCTTGTTATGCACCTGTTAGCACTTTTTGTCTGGTACTTATTTTGTAGTCTGGTAGTACTTTACTGAGAGCACTGCTTCCCTAGTTATTTTGATGAACATCCCAGTAATTTATTACTCAAACATTATCAAAGCATTCCACGATCATTTCATTGCTGTTCTTTCCCTTCTGCCTACCAGTGCCCTTTTTTCCCCATTTGTTTCATTATTAACAGTACTGTTATTAGCAAGTTCTGTTCTTTGTTAAACTGACGTGGCTTTAAAGCAAGAAAGCGTATAAAGTAAGTATCAGATAGCATTCATTCAAATGCATTTATTTTCCAGCCAATTTATTTGGATGTTTTTGCTCGTTTTGCTTATTTGGTATTGCTACATCTGATTTGTATTAAAGACTATTTATCTAACACTGAGAAACGTAGAGTGATATTTAAGTTTGTATCATATATTTGCTACGTTAGTCATTTCTGTAAAATAAATTACTTAAAGAATCTGCTGTCTGTCGTTTGTCCTCCAGAGTGTGATAGCTGTTATCATCAATTCTTCACTGTTGCAGTGAGTGGAAGAAGAAGGACTAAGAGAAGTGTACTTTTCACAGTATTGAGGTGCATGAGCAAATTAATTTTATGTAAGATTCCTATATGATGAGTAGTGGGAGGTAAGCTTCTTCAAAGCAGCAAACTCACAGGTACACTGAGCCTGCTCTTCAGGCAGGCTCTCACTGGGGTATCTCCCTCTACCTGAACTCTTCTGCAAGTCCAAGTCAGTTGCCATAGGTATTCTCATCTGTTAATGATGCTGACAGTTTATTGATTGGAAATGGATAAAAGGTAATAGGGAACTTTTTTATTATCTTTGAAACTCATTGAATTTAATCTGACTATAGCACTTATCTTCTGGTCTGGAAGGCAAATTAATTTCTTTTATTTGAAGACTCATACCATAAGTGGATGTGTCTACCTTCCCCACATGCACACCCCATAAAGTTCTTCCCTCAATACAAAAGTGTAGCTCTACCACTATACTTAGAAGATATTCTTCTGACTGTGCAATTTTACACTTCCCATATTCAGTGCAAACTCTTACCTTAAGTGAGCACTAGTAATGCAGTGCCTACCAGCACTGCATCAACCTTTTTTGAGCGTATAAGCATGTGCAGTAGTTTTTGCAGTAGAAGTTGCTATGAAAAATATAGTTATATTGTTATAGTTATATTGAATAAGACAATATCAAAGAAATGTGTATTGCACATAGGATAAAAAATGGTGAGGTTTGTGATGTCTGTTGTTTCTAGACTTTGTGCAGGTCTCTACTACCTCAAAGGAATTTGAAGTCCATGCTAAGCCAGATACAGGCTTCAGGGCAAGACAAGGACCAGTCCTGCAAATTTCATTTGGTACTCTGAAGAATGCCATTGTGGAGCACAGCAGGCTGATTTGAAGTATGCATGCCTGTGATGCTAAGATGCACTGCAGTGTTCTGTGATACTTGGAGCGTCCTTAACACCAAAGGCTGTGTGCCTAGTTACTCTGCATTGCTAGATGCCAGCCAGGAGGTGACACAAGTGTGAAGAGAGATGGCCAGGTCATTCCCTGCCAGGACTGAATGGAGTCTTTTAGCCAAAAAGAGTTAACAGAAAGCACCATTCACATATTCTCCAGCTGACAGTCAGCAAAGCATCCATTCCAGGAGCTATGAAATCTGATTTCTTAGCCTAGAACATTCTTCCCTTGGCTTCAGAAGTTTAACCAAAAGTAAGTACATGGGTAACTGGATGAAAGGACACTTTAGGAAACCAGAACTATTTTTACACATTTTCTAACAGTTCATTGTTACAGATGTTACATTTACCTAGCAAGACCAAGATGAATTTCCCTTGCATCAAGATTTCCTGAAACTGATCCTGTTTTTTTCCTGATTGTCTCAGAGTTTAGGTTACCTAGATTTTCACTCTATCTTTTTATAAAAATGGGCAAAATGCATGGCATTGGTGACCTTGCCAAAAAAAAAGGGTGCAGTCCTCAGGGGGTCTTTATGGGGTGTATGCAAACACAAGGAGACTTTGCTCCTCTTCATTCAAAAACAGGCATCTTCTGGGGAGAGTAAGGCACTCTTTCAGTCTCTGCAGTCGAGAACAGCTTTAAATGAGGCAGAGACTAATCAGGATGCCTCCCCTGCACTGGTGGCTGGCGAGGGCCAGGTGCTGGAACGGGGTTGAAACAGCCTAATAGCTCCTGCACCAGCCAATCTCCTGCGCTGTGGGAGATAGCTGTCCTCTAAAAAGTAGAAGTGAAAACCTGCCTTTGGAAAGCACTTGCTTACAAAGCCTCTCATGCAAGCCAGACCCCAAAGGGAAAAAATAGCTCAGCATATTTAAAGCCAAAAAGAAAATAGAAAAGTTTAATTCCAAATAACTTGAGATTCATCACAGTTTTTTTTGTTGTTGGGTCAGTGGGAAGGAGGTGTTCCCAAGGAGAAGCCCCTGTATTCTTTCTGTATCAAATCTATCATACAAACTTAAGTCCTCTTTGGGGTGAGAGACTTATTTATCTTTCATTGTAAAGATTCTAGTGTCCTGTACCTACAGTTAGGACTCTGCACACAAGAGTTGCACAGAATATATACAAAAACACTGTCCTATAGCTAAAATATATTCTCCCATCCATTCAGTTATAAGAATTTCTGAACTAAGAAGTTTCAAGTTATATTGCATTGCAGGTCTGCAGTTTATCAATCACTGCCTACTTTGCTGTCACACAGTGACACTAGAAGTGGTTTCTACTACAAATTTTTTACAATGTTGACTTTTTTATTCCAGGATGATTCAAATTAAAAATAACAAATTCAAAATAAGAAATCTTCATTGACTTTGCAAATAGGAAAAAAAGAAATAGAGAAAGTTTATGTCACTCTGGATACACGCTTTTCCAGCAGGTGAGTCCTTTCCAACTAAAGAGTCCATGCGTGCAAGTTTTGATCTGATCTATATGATATCCTCCATAAATACTTCTGTTCTACACAATTATATTTTATTTCAACAGGTATGTGTGAAATTTGCTGCTTAAGTATCACTACCACTCTGAAACTAATGGCACTTGTAAATCAGCTTCTGTTTTCATCCTATTCCTAGTTACATCTTAATTATTAGGGTGCAAATATTGAGCGCCGAAAATATGAGCCTTCATATTTTCTGTTCAAAGGATTTTACTAACATCTAATAGATTTTATAACTTCTAATAAGAAGAGGAAGTGAAACCCTACTTGGCAAATCATAGCTGCTTGATGGATTTTGTAGCCTTCTGGCATTTCGAACCCTGGGAATGTAGAAGCTGCATGAGGAGCTGTTGCTGGGTTCAACTAGCTGCACCAACTGTTAAGGTATTTTGGTTTCTCTTTTATTGCTTAACCTCTGGGGCCTAACTCCAGGCTACCTGATAAAGCAGTTGTTTGGGAACTTTAAACCTTACAAGCTCTGACTTGATAGACATGGAACGAGGTCCTGTATTAAACATACATTTTAGAAGCATAATTTCAAATCTGGAAATTGATTGTGGCTTGACCTACTTATTTTGAAGAGCTTACTGTTTCTTACTCTCTTTTGCTTTGCTGATGTTATTAGATCTATTGTTATTTCACCAGAACTCCCAGCTGATAGAAGAAAAATCAATGCACTGCAAAGCTTGTTGGGCAACAGCACTTTCATTACAGTCAGGGCCACAATTAACTACCTAAGACTAAGTTATGACATTTCCACTTTTAAAGGTTACAAACTCTCATATTATGCAGCTTCGGTGTTTTCAGAGGGCTGGAATCAAACACAAATAAAACAGGCTGGGAACAGAGAAATCTTTTTAAAAAATTCCATGTTGAGTGCTAATTTTTTAGTACATGCTAATATGAGAATCACAGACCATACGAAATTCCTTTCCAATGCTGATTTTTAAATAGGGTAACACTTCCCAGGCTTTTTTATTTATCTGCATACCGTTGTGCTCACTCATTTTAATCACACCGTGGGCACACCGACCTCGCAGCTCCACATTGCCCCTGTGGTACAGAGCAGTACCTGGAGGATGGCTGAGGATGCGCCCTGCCTGATGCAGTGTCCTGAGCTGCTCATCCTGAATTGAGTTTGCTCAGAGGTCTGCAGTTCAAACACACGTCTGCCCAGCTAATGGGGTCAGAGTGTCTCCTTCCAGTAATGGATTGGTTCTCTCCCAGGCAAAGTGCCTCTAAGAGAAATTGAGAAAAGATCCGTCCCTAGATAAGATTTGAGGCAGCCCAGGAGAATGACAATTACAGCTTTTGCTAACAATATTGCAAAGGCAAAGCCATGCTGTGTAGGAAGAGTAGGATGACTCAGGGAGCTTTTCCAGTGACTAGTAGAGAGATCCGTGCTATGGAACAGATTTGAGAGAGAAAATGAAGCGTGGGTAGGTGGCTGTTTTGTTGGAGAAAGTGAGGGGTGTCTCCATGTGGGTAAAGTCTTCCTGTGCTGGGTGGTGCTGCTGCTGGTGACAACAGGTGTTTGTCTGGCACGTGCAGAACACAGGAGCTCAATGGATAATGAGCAGGAAGAGAAAAATCTTGTTACACGTACCAAAGTTTGCTTTCTGTGGCAAGGAAGGAGTTAAGTGTGCAGTGATCTAACGCAGGCACAAAATAGTCACAGAGAGCTGCGGGAGCAGGGGAACCTCAGAACCCCAAACTTGGAAGGGGCTGACTTAGAGGCAGTGATTGGGTGGAGCGGTAACAAACCTCTTGAGTACCTGCCCTACTTCTGCACAGCTGCCACTGCAGTGCTTGTTCACCAGCCGTGTCACAGAACCAAACACCCCTCAGTACTGCCCACAGGGAGCAGCACTGATGTACCGGTGTTGGTGTATCCAAGGCAAACCCTCCATGCTTGCACCAGTAACCACTGGAGCATCGAGTCTGTAATTACTGAACCGGCTGCGTCATTCCTCCTTAATTCATATTTACTGCACATTCCTTTCAGAGCCTCACTGGGTAAAAGATAAAAGAATACAGGCTCCTGCAGTGTAAATATATCACAGTGCCAAGGAGTAATGAAAATACCTTTCCTGAAATGCAGGATTTTCTATTATTTAGAAACACCGTACATCATTATTTTACAGAGAAGTGAAATATGTATAAAACGTTTCTGTACATTTCTCCTCTAAGACTACTGCCGAACCTTTCCTTCCCTTTTTAAAGCAACCATTTAATAAAGTCTGACACTTAGTAGCAATGTTTTGAAATAATTTTTGCTGCTCTGCCAGCAGTTGGCTTTACTGTGAATCTCTAAAGACAAATCCATCTACAGCGAATCTAGCAAAATTCAGCTCCGTGTTGTATGTCAGGGTTGAGGACTGGTTGTCAGCTCTGGCACTGTCAGATTTTATCTTTAAATATGACAGGCAATTTGTTGAGGGAGCACTTCTGAATGACAAGATATAGTAGTGTTGTAAAACATGGCACCTGTGTGGTATGCCCTGCTTTTGTGGACATCAGAGGCTATTGTTTCCTTTGCTATTAGACAGCCACAGTCTCACAATAAGGTGTGTAAAATGTTCACAGAAACCTTTTAAATAGACTAGCAGGAAAGTAGATACCCTCCGGTCATTTAAGTCAGGCCATTTATCATTTTATCTTATAAAACACAACATTCACTAAAATACAATGTGAAGAGAAAGCCAAATGCTCTGCCGAGCTACATTGGTCCAAGACCAGCATTTGGCTGTTACAAAAGTGTTTCTCTTTAAAGTGCCACACAGTAGAAAAATTAGGATTTTAACTCCTTCACAGATAGCTGATGAAACATTAATACACCTCATATGTTTGCTTTAAAAATAAATAAATGGGTCATAGGGGATAATGGCTTACCAATAAATAACAGATCTAAGTAGCATACGTAAACTGAAGGCACACAGTGGCTGAGCCACTGCCAGATCAATGGAGGGCTCTTCCACACTGCTGGAGCAGTGTTTTTTTGCTGGTGGAATGCAGTTTTCTTAAGAACAGGTATGCAATATGAGAAAACCCAGCAGCAATCTGGTGCTACAGAGTCACTGTGCGAGCACATCCCAGGTTCTGTCCTTGAGCAATGCTGACTCTCTTGCCCCACTGACAGCAAGGGATGGCAATATACTGGAGGAACTGGGAGGGGGCTGAGTAATTCTTTTAAAAGAAAAAAAAAACCACCTTTAGACTCTTTTTTTGGTGTCTTTCTGTTGCCTAAGACGTGGCTGAGGTACTGTGGACTGAACGCCTCCTGTTCCTGCGAATGTGTGGCAGCAGGGGCAATGCCGTCTGCACCCTCCTTGGGACAGTATGAAGTGTCTGCGCCCTGCTTGCACATGAGCCAACCCATTCAGAAACCCAGCTCTTGGAAACATCTGTGTAGCAAATGCCCCTCACTGTCCTTGTTTATTCACATACAAGTGAAACTGCTTTAAAGACAGGGAGAAAATACAGGTCTGCTGTATGGAAGAACATATTTGCTGTGTGGTGTGCTTTTTAGTGGCACTCATTGTCCCCATCATGAAGACCGAGGCTCTGTTGAGACTAATTTCTGTGCAGATTTTCTGCATCCAAGAACAAGGAAAATATCAAAAGATAGGCTTTTAATGGGGAGTAACGCTGTGATCAAATCCTATCAGTGTTCTGCTGTCAGTTGAAAGGCATGCGGTATTTGCTATTTTACCTAAAGTCTGAAGTCCTGGAAATGAGTGACTCCATAATAACATTGCTTTAGCTTTCATGTAAGAAGTAAATAGCAGGACTTCCCACTCACAGCTGAGTGGAATTGAAGGGAACTCTGCAAACTCAAACACTAGGTGGCAAATACAGCGATCCCTATTTAAAACATATAGTAGAAGCAAAGCTACAATCTTTGTTGCTGCAGGCCTGCCCAGTTAATAGCATTTAGTGGTACTTGTTCTGGGTGTGTGTTTAGCTTTATCATGGCAGCTTGAAAAAAAAAAATCTAATGGAAGCTAATGGGCAGTAGCATGGAATTAGTGGTTAAGGTGCAATATGTGTGCAAGTGCACCCCTCATTGGAAGGACTTGGCATGGCTTAAATACCTTCTGCGTTTCTCATTCTGAGTACAAATGAACTGCTGTCTTCTCAAATAGGTGTGTATACCTTAAAGGAAATTCTGCAGATGAAGAAAAGAGAGCCTGTGCTATGTCCTTTGTGAGAGAAAAAACTATTTGCCATGTTTGCTCTTAATGCAATTTTCAACTTCGTTAGAAGAATATGATACATTTATTTTTAAAATAGAATCATAATAACATAATTGCGTTCAGATGTTTTTGAATTCACCTCCAATATTTTTATGATTCCTTTTTATATACAAGGTTATAATTTTGGAACCACTGGGAAAACCCTCAATACATCTTATCTAAGTTAAGATCTTCTGACAATTATATTCATATTCTAATATGGTTTCCATAAACAACAGAAAGCAAAAAGCGGCTCCAGAGGATTAACCATTCCTGCTGTTCTTGATATTTATTTCAGGATAAGATGAGCTGCCTCTGAAGAAGCCCATCCAATCCCCTTGAATCTAAGCAGAACTAAGGCAACTCGTGTGTCTAACTTTCAGATAGCTAAATGCAGCCAAGGAAAGTCCATCTGTAGTCATCTAAGTGCTTTGACTTTCCCTTCGATGCTTTTGAAGAATGTTTGCCTCCTCTACATTCGCAAGCACTTGACCGTCAGTGGTACGTTAACTTCATAATGGAATCTAATTCAAAGGGCTTTTAAAAACAAGGAGAACATTTTATTGTAACTAATAGTGATGGATGATTGCTATGGTCACACAGAGCAACATAAATCTTCATGCCATGCCCAGTGCTAAAAAGCAGACAAATTCAATAGCTTAGGGAACTCGTGTACTTTTAGCATAGGAAAGTCATACAGGGAAAGGTTTTCAGACCTTTCCTCCATTAGGAGGGCAGATAAACACTCAGTGAAGTAATTTGGCCTGCCCATCACTGTGTAACGTGCCCCAAAATGAAGTGCTGCACTGTATTTCCACTCTTGTCAAGCAAGTGGCCTTACCAGCAATTTTAGGGAGAATGTAATGAGAGAAGAAAACTCCTCAAACATTCAGGCAACCACATACATCAGAATTTACTTCCCCCAAATAATTGGAGCAGCTGTATGTAATTATAAGTTATCTACCTGCTGAAATTCATTAGAAATTGGATATAAAGTCCTTAACATATTCTCCAAATGTGTATGTATTGGTGTCTACATTGTGCGGCTATAGAAAAAGTATCAGGATTAATGAGCAAGGGTTGGGTTGTTTTTTTTTTTAAGTGGAAGCTGAAAATCAGGTGAACTGATCAGTAATAAAAGTGAGAGTAGCCCTGTGTCACAAACCATGTGCTGTTAGTCTGTGTGTAACCTCTGGCTGTTGTAGAAGTTTCTTTTCTAAAATGTAACTTGAATATTTGTATTACAGGAAAACTGAGATGTGCCAATTAGTAGGGAGTGGTTCATTGTATTAAGCACTCCACAAATGTAACGCACTGGTGAGCATGCTTTAGTACTTCCTTCCATAGATAGTTCACAAATGTAGTAATTCAGTGCTATGTGCACTGAATGGGAGTAGTGGTGTTTGTGGGAATAGTAGGTGTTTGCTTTAGCGGGCTCCTTGTGTCCTCAGTTTACCTATGTAAGTCATGAAGGTGGTTATCATGAAAGTGTGGGCTTATATGGGAATCAAATTAATAGTGAAGATTCCCAGGAATGGCTTTTTTTGGCAGGAGAAACTGGCAATTGATTGATGTATAAGCCACTTCCCTCTGGGCTTGAACTGTGAAGGATGTGGTCATCCACAGCTATAGTAACTGAGATGGCAGAGGGAATGAAGGAGTGAGTAGGAAAAGGAAGTAAATATGCACAAACTCCATTTACTTTTCTCAGCTGCAGCTGGAAGTGTGCCAGGAGGGAACTCCTGGAAGCTGGAAGAACTGGGTGGACGTGCTTGGAGGCAGGAAGGTAGGTGGGAATGTTCCTCCACACTTCTGAATTTACTGTGGTGCTTGCAGAAAGGAATGCTTTTGGTAGAAAAAGTTAAGACTTACTTTCTGTGATGAATAGAGTAACCAAATTCAGGCAAGGACACTTTTCTGGATGACTGTTCCATCTATAGGAATGAAGCTTTGGTAGCGCTGTAGACAAAGCTTGGCTTGAGAAGGCTCATTCTGACATGCTTCAACTGTCTGCTGAATATGGAGAAGCCCCTGGGAATGTATTTCCAGCATTTGTCCTTCCCTAAATTGTGCTGAATTTTGCACTTATGGCCAACTTTAATAAAATGTGAAAGAGAAATTCAGGTCTCAAAGATAAACGTTCAGAAATATCTATGAAGAGCGTAGGGAGCAGCAAAGAAACAGATGTATGGCAGTGTCTCCTCCAAGGAGCAGCCAGCAGGACATGAGCAGCACCGTCCCTCTGCAGCAGGCAGCTGGTTCAATCACAGCAAGTTTGGTCTGCCCAGAGGAAATACTAACCAACATGAGAAGAGCTGGGCTGATGGGTATTGGGTAGGGGCAGGAGCTTCGGTGACAGAGAATTCCAATCCATGGGAAACTGGGCTTCATTAGTTCTGCTGCTCACAAGGCAGCTTCTTTCTGGTAACCCTATGAAAACGACTCTGTTTTACACATATAAATCAAGGGTAATATTATTTAAAGTGCTTCAGGTACATAAAAGCTCATGTTTTTCAAGCTTTCAAGGATTATGCATAATAGAGACACATTCTTAACTCACGTGTGCATGTAATAGTGTGGCACTTGGAGCAGATTTGGGATAGGTATTGAGCTCTTCACCCCAAGTCAGCCAAGCTGATCTGACTGACCAGTTCAGGTGCTTTGCATCTCAATTTTCTAACTGTCAGAGCAAAGGTTATGTCTGAAGAATAAGTCACTTAACCTGCTTTCCTAATGAAGTATGATGTTTGCAATTGAAGCATGATGTTTCTATGTTTGCAATTACACTCTGTGCACACAGAGATACGTATCCTAATCATCCAAGGACCTACTTAAACCAAATTTAACTGGGGGAAGAGGTAAGTTTCTGCAGGTTTTGTGAGTGAGGGCAGGAAGGAGGCACTATTAGAACTAGTAAGGACGTGATGTTTTGAGAGCTCTGTCCTAGCAGAAATCAGGTACCCTACATTACATTACAAGACAGAGTTCTCGAGAGCTCTCACAGAGCAAGTGAGCATCCATGGATTGTATGGTTTAGAAAGCTTCTTGTCCTTTTATTGTGATAAAGCTTAAAAAGTAAATGAACACCACATCCAAAACAATTGTTCCAAATTTTTATCCTCAAATGGCGATCTTGCCCTTGCTAAGTAACACATGCAGCAGGCTACTCACTGGTATGTGTGGATGTTCTGGATCACTGTTATCCAGGAGGGAAGCCAGCTGTCTTCATTGCTGTGGGGCTGTTAAGCTGCAGGATCCCAACCTGGTCACCTCTGTACTCACAGAACGGGAACAAGGAAAGGACAGTTGGCACAGACGTCCTAATCTGAGTGCTAGGATGAGGAACAAATAGCTTGTCAAATCACAGTATTATGAGAGATGATGTTTGTGTTACTCCTACAAAGAGTTAGCAATTACATTGCAGCCTTGTTTTGTTTTGCTTTTCTTTAAAATCAACTGAATATCAATCTACAATCAATAAAGAAAGTTGCCTATAGGCACTTCTGCCTTCAAATCTGCTTCGTGGATCAGCTGCTGGTAATTTATACACAGTCAATAAGACACATTTCAAAAGAGAGTTTTTTCTCCCAAAAGGCAAAACTGCTCTAATTTACAGCTGGTTATGAACAGGGCAAACAATATACACCTGAAGTAAATGTAATTTCTAATTTACAAGCAACTCCAGTGAAAGATTAGATCTGATCTGCTCTCTATGCAAGTAATCTATGGATATTTATATTATGATAACTGGAGAGCATAAATTGCTTTTGTTTTTCCTTTTGGGGATCTCTTTCATTTGTTTGTTTAGCAAAACCTGCAGGGGAAACTAGAACAACTATAATTACAGTCACAGTTACAAGTTGTGGGGTCTGTAGATAATAAGCTACAAGGCATTTCTATTGAGCTTTTTTATTATTATTTAGTTAAAGAATGCTTTTTCCCAAGACAATCCATCTGTATTTTGTAGGAAAGAGAATCAAAGCAATAGCTGTCAAATATCAGCGAGATAGCAGATTTACAAATTAATCCCATTGCTTGGTATTTCCACGAAGGTTGAAATCCATAATTGGTGCTAGAAACTGTAATTAACTTATTAGAAGCACCCAGACAGCTAGGTGTGCAAAATGGCAGCAGGTGTGTAATATCATTAGAAATACTGAGTATAAAAAGCACCTCTGAGTTTTATCCCTTTAGTTTCACACTACCAGCTGCCAGTTTGATTGGTTAAGTAGTTTTGGGCCATGCAATACTCTTTCTTTCGGATTGATGTGTTTATTACTTTTTATGACAGGGGATCCCAAGGCAGATGTTCAATAAAGAAACAAGCTGCTACAGACCAGAGTAAAGAGATAGGTGGTGTAGATGCAGGAAATTGGGAAAGTTATCATATGCGCTAAGTTGTTATTGAAGATTTTGCTCCCAGCATTTGTAGCAGTTGTGTTATATGCTCTTCCACAGACAGTAATCTAACAGGGAATTATTGAAAGCCAAGTGCCAAGATTTTAAATTGCGCTATATGATCTGGAGCTGCTACTCAAGCAGAGAGCAGGAGCTTGGAAATTATAAAGATGTGGCCCTGCCATTTTCAGAAAAAAGAAATGGGTGTGAGCTGTTGGAACTGGTTTGCTTGTGGAAAGCCTTTACTCACTGAGATAGATACGCAGCTGAAGATCTTCTCTGCACCTCATGAAACCATTTATGTTAGTACAAAATGAGTGAAAATCATTACCGGAAAGGAACATAGCTCAGAATTTGGATAAAGGGTGAACGAATCATAGTTGGATAGAGGTCTGATTTATGTATCAGTCAAAGCCCAATTCTGTTCTATTTTTGCTCACCAGCAAAAATGTGGGACCATCACATTTAAGTGAATGGGGATGCTCAGATGGAGACATGAGAAGAGCACTAAGAGAGCCAGCTTTTTAACTCCTGTTCTCAGCTTGGTTTGTGTTCTGCACAGCCTTAAGGAGGACAGAAAATAGAAGTTTTTCACTGCAGTCAAACTTTTGAACTCTCCTTTAGGAAAAAAGCAAATACTTGCTAAGGAGACTTCTTGGTGGTGAGCAGCCTTTCCTTTCATGCATTTTAAAAGGAAGCAATTGAATGTGATTGACATAAAAACTTCCTTTTTAATTGATTTGGTATATTTTGCTGGGTTTGTGACTTTAATTTAGGATATTACAACCAAATAGGAGGAGAGCTATTGATTCATGACAAAGATTTTATTTCCTAATTTGATTTTTGTTAATGCCTGTAAAGCCTCCAAAAGCAGAAGGTGGCAAACAAATTTGAATGACATGGAGAGCAAAGTTTCCTGCTCTGTCCGTGCTCTTTAATCCGCTGCTTTCCTTTAGCTTCTTAGCAGCAAATATTCACGTCATCCCTGAAGGAGTGTCCTTTCCCATGTGTGCTGAAGGCTGAACACCTCACTGTGCCTCTTGGCAGCTCTGATCTGCTTTCTGCCATAGCACTGTCATCTCCTGACCTTTCTGAGGCTCGGCTCTTCAGCCTGTGGTGAACACAGTGCTGCTCTGCCTTCTCCTGCAAACAAAGAAGGTGTGACCAGCCCTGCCATTCCAAACCTTCCCACTCCCACGTGTGTTAACAGTCACTTGAAACCTACCTTCCCTCCTTTTAAGGCTGTTGCAGCCTGCCCTGGAGGTGCTGCCTTTCTGTACCCTCTGCTTTTCCTACTTGTTTATAAATTAAGGCGCCATCTGTGAGAAAAAGTAAAGGAAACATGTAATGGTTTCTTTCTGTCTGTGGAGTGAAATGCTTTTCCAAACCTCAGAAAAGTCCTGAGGGCTGCAAGATTTCCCATGGCCTGAAGAGGCGGATGTGGTGGCTGAGGCAGTGCTCCCAGCCCTGCCTTTCTTCTCTCAGTGGAAGCCTTAAGGGGAATGCAAAAGAAAAAGCTCATGAAGTGATTAGATTTTGGGTAGTTATTAGACTATGTATTTGAGCAGGCTAGGCCACAAATTATATGATCTTTCGAATTTCTGTTGGTTGCAACACAATTAGCAATAGACACTAGGACAGGTCAGCGAAGGCTAGCGCTGCAGAAATGGTGAAACATACAGGGCTGTGAAGTGGTGACAGTGAAGTAGTGTTATTGTGAGGGGTGAACACAAACCAGAGAGGGCTGTGTTCCATTGGTGTGTCCCAAAGCACTGAGAGAGAGAGCCAACGCAGGCCCCAGGAGCTGAGGGACAGAGGGACGAGGGAGATGAGAATCATGCTAAAAAGCAATATGAGCAGTTGTGGGAAGTGACGTTTTTAAAACAAACCACTGTGGTTGCTGCATTGTACAAACCTAATAAGACATAGTGAAAAATATTGGATTTATTTTTACAAGTTAAAAGTGACCTTGTTGGCCTTATGAATGGATTCACTTCTCACAGTACCTCTTAAGGGCATTAGGGTTATGACTAACTCATAAAAATAAATCCAATATTTTCCCCTTGGCCATGTCATATCCAGTGTTGGAATTCAGCTGTGAGAACTGGTGGGGCTCTGACTTTCATTTAGTTTGACCTCCCATTATGAGAAGTACCTGGCTCTCAATCCTGGTGGGCTGCAGCATAATTCCAGCAGCGGTCATATCACACACTGAGTGGAAATAGAGAAAGAATCCCAAGAAGGCCTGGATAATGGAGGGTTATATAACATAATATGTAACTGAAGACAACGTATAAAAGGAGGAAGGGTTTCAAATACTGATAGTTTTTTTTCCTTCCCTGTTTTTCATTTGACCTTAATTGCAGATCAAAACCGGACTGTCCATTTAGTCATATAGTGTATATGGTGAAAAAAAATCTAAGCTGTTGGCTTAACTCACGCAGATGCTCCTCTCTGCTGGACTCAGAGGAACAATTTTTAAAAATGCAGTCAAGAAAATAAGCAGAGAACAAGTGGTTTAAAAAATGTACTTGAGGGCTTTAAAGGTGATAGGCACACCAAAGTGGTGTTTGAGATAGCACAAGAGCTCTACTGAGCAGTGACCTAGTCCAAAGCAGTTGGATAAAAACAGTAAAAACTGCTTTCTTCAGTACTCTTGAACATTCAGATCCAGCTATGGGTCTGAAGCTCTGCTCCTGTACCTTATTAGGCTCTTCACTGAAGGCTTGTATCCATTTCATGCATACATGTGACTTCAGCAGAGAGTAGACATGACGTGTAGATGAGGTGTGTGCCCATCATAAGATGTGCCCTTGTTATAACCCACGTATTCTGTGTGTCTGCCCTGCCTGAAAACCATTCCAAACCAGGCTGAGGTAGGTCCATCCTTCCCTTGGCTGAGTATCTTCTGAAGGTCCAGTGCACGGTGCCGGGCAGCTGGCTCTAAGTGTCCCAGCCCAAACAGGAGTTGGACCGACTGGCTTCTAAAGGTCCTTCCCAACTTTGGCCACTCTGTTATTCTCTGATATCACCATCTTTAATCCAGGCTGGATGGCCTGCTTTGCTTTGTCAAGGTGGACAGAAAACTGGTTTCTTCCCTGTGACAGTCCTTGCAGGGGTAAACCCTTAGCTGGCATAATTTGGGTCAAACACAAGCTTCACAGTGTAAAGAATGTATAAATCCATTTATTTCTGCTTATCTGAAACCAGGTTGGATTCCAGCCTTAGTTGCTGCAAGGTTAATTTTGCCATTGTTCAGTGTTGCCCTTTTTCCTCTCAACTTTTCTCCCAACAACTTGAGCAGCATGCTGAATTAGAACTGTAGAAAATCATGAATGACATGCATATGTTGGAGGCATTTTTGAGGTTGCAGGGCCAACAGTAAGTATTCACACTTAAAATACTGAATTTAGGTTTATATGCCATGGAAATGTTAAGTACCTTCTTTGATTTGATTCCTCTGCTTCTGCTTTTCCCATGACTCTTTCATTACATTGAACAAGTTCCATATCTGTAACATCCAGAAGTTGATGAGTTCTCATATTGCATTTCCTTATTTTCCCTGAAAAGTTTCAATGAGTATTATTTTACCTGTGTTATTTTGGTGTGTTCCCATAGTCAGATCAATCATGGGAAAACTTTCATTCCTCAGAAACCTACAGGGTCCAGAGATACAGGGTTCCGTGGGCCCGTGAGCTGCCCAGTTGCCCTCTGAGCAGCAGAGCAGTTTCCCTTTGGAGCAAGCCATGCACCTCAGTGCTAATGTCATGCCTTGAGCATGCGAATGCTGCGCAGTGAGCAACACCAACCTCTGCAATGGTCACTGCATGCTGCAAAGGTGCATTAGCAATTGCACCGTAACTGTGGATTTAGCTTTCTTTTCATGAGACGCCACAGACAGGATTTAAAGGTGCTTTTCCTAAATGTGACAGATAAGCCTGCTGAAGTAGCTAAACCTCTTGCTTATATAAACTGGCAGTGATGTTACCTTGTATAAAATATGCTTAATTTTAACCAATGCATATTTGAGTTATAGTCTCCATAAATATTTGTGAATACATTATGATAAAATCTAAAACCTTGGCAACAGTTAAAAGAAGAGGGTTTGCAGATAAAAATCAATATTGCCTGCAGTATCCCAAGAGAACACACTGCTAGTGAAGTTTAAATTAGCTTTGCCCTAAAATCTAAGACATTCCTGCAGCACACTTTAAAGCATCTTAAAGTGTGAAAGAGTTAAGCTAATTACTGTAGCATTTGAAGACAAGACATTTGTAAAATTAATGGGCTAAAGTCTGTAGTCTTTCATTCAGCAAAAATTCCCACTGCAGTTGTTGTGTATTCATAGAAGAGCTGTAGAACTTGGTCCCCTGCTTTAAACAGTGGCATCTATCAAGAAAACATTCCAAAGACCTTTTTCAGCAAGTCATGCAGCCCGGTTGGAGCAGCTCCACAATGCAAAAGGCAGTGCTAATGATCCAAAGTCCACACTGTGGGCGTCTGGGGGAGCCAGGATTGCAGTGACAGCACCAGGGCCCCAGGCCGAAGGGCTTCACCTTTCCATGGGAACCTTTTTGGGTGCCCAAATCCTGCAGAGCTGCTGTTGTTGTGTACTGGAGGCGAGCAGAACCAGCTGCTGTGAGCACAGGGCTGATGTTCACCTGGGAAACACGGAGCCCTGCCTGGTTTGGTTACCAGCTCTGTTCTGCAGCTTCGTTCTTGCTCAGTGCTGTAGTTCTCACACTAGGACATGACTACAGAATACAGATAAACAGGGAGGAATTCAGTTAACAGTTTCCTTTGTGAGGTGTTACAAGAATGCAGTCCTCTGTTAAAATATTTACAAGCAAAGCACTGGTCCACTGCAATCCACTGGCTCCACTCGCTGTAGAAAGCACTGACCCCTGAGCTCAGGCTTAGAAAGGCAAGTTGTTTGCTAGCCAGGTTGATCCCGGCTGTTTCTCCTCTAAACCATCCAAGTCAGTCGTGCGATCCCAGAGAAGATCGCAGCAACTTGTGTTGCCCCTTAACAAGCAGCCTTGTTCCTTCCAGGCTGCAGGGACATTTCTCCCACATCTGGTTTTTAGCTGAAGATTTTTACAAGGCATTCACAAATGTGAAGAAAAAAAATTTGAATATTATGTGAACATTCGCCCAGCTGCATCTTGCCATGCTTTATTTTGGCTGTGGAGGCTGCTAGTTGGAAAAAGGTCAGGATAACTATAGCAGACTTCTGGGTTCTTGCTGTTTGAGAGACTCCAGACTTTGCTCACCTTAAAAAAGCATTGGTCTGGTTTCCTGACAGGTAGGACTCAATTAATGGAAATTAGAAGTTGGTTTGAGATTGAGCATGGGTGTTTGGGTGGGGGAGAGGATTGCTGCCTGAGAATTTACTGTTTGGACTCTCTTTCTGCTCTAAAATGCTAAGGTACATGTTTCACATATTTATCTAAATATAATTGCCATTCTGAGTGCTGGCCAGATGAAAAGAAACAGTGCACCAGATGCAGTACGCACGCATCTTTCTCTGCCCTTCATCTTTACAGACAAATACACTGCATCCAGTAGCTTCATTTTCAAATCAGGTTGCTTCTCTTCCTCCAGTTCGAAGATGGAGTGAATAACCAGAGCTAGGCTGGTGGAGATAAGTACAGAAACTTCTTCAGACTTGCAGGAGAAGTGAGATAATTGCACTCCTTACAGCTTTCAGCCAATACAGTTCAGTTGCGCTGGCCCAGCAGCTGTTAGCATTTCATTTCTTCCCAGCTGCAATTTGAGGAAGGTTTTAAAATAAAGTTTTCCAAGCGTTCCTCAGCCTTTTGCGGTGTTCTTATGGCTTGCTGCAAATTCCCGAGTAACAAGCCTTTATTACTGCAAAACCTGCATTAGAAATTCTCACATGGTCACTGTGCAGCTCGCCAGTTCTTTTCAGTTTTTTGCAGGGTGTCTTCAGTGTCTGTGCACTTACAGATGGATCGATTCTGACCGCGTTCTGAATCTGTCACCTTTATATTCTTTCAGCTTTTTTTGTTTTTTGGGGTTTTTTTTTGATGCATCAATAAGCTGTGAGTCTTTTACCTGCTTTACTGCAGCTGCTTAGTGTCTCAGTCACCCTTCAGGCTTGCAGCAGGAGCCTTCAGCCTTCCTCTGTAGATGCCTGTCTGCAGGCAGGTAATAGTGCTGCGAGCCCCAGTCCTGGCACGCAGGACTTCCCCTGTTCATCCCCAGCAGCTGCCCCTTTAGAGCAGGCTGGGGAGCTCACGGTCTTCTTGACAGACTCCAGAATGTCCTCTCTGAATTGTTTCTTCCCTGGGGCAATCTGAAGGAATTTGCCTCAGATGACCGCATTCAAGCAAATCTCACCCTTGCATTTCACTTTAGTCAATTTAAATCTCACACTTTATGCTGTAGCCAAAGCCATTAGCCCATGTCATCCTTCACTGCAAGACGAATCTGCTTCTATCTCATTACAGCTCAGCTCTACCACGGGGTTTGGTATACACATACAGAGTTATACTGAATTATTAAGGGTTTCACGTAAACTAGCAAGGTTTGGGAAGTTTTGAAACTCTGTGACCTGTAAGGGGTAGGTACTAAAGATGTCACGCAGCAGCTGATGCTTTTAATACTCTGTGCTGTAGCAGTTAAGCAGAATGGGAAACTGGAAAAGATGGCCCTTCAAAGCTGTAGCAATGATATAGAATTTGAGATAGATCTATATATTCTGACTTCGGACAATGCTGGCTCTATTGCATCTTGTCTGCAACAAAAAATTAAAGACCTTTACCTCTTATGTACATAAACAATGAAATCCTTAAATCTTCCTTGTCAGATGAAAGTCTGGGCATTCCATAATAATGTTTTTCATGTGCCTTACAGTAGGAATGATTTTGAGCGTTCAACTTTGCCTCAGTAGGTCAGAGATGATATTCTTTTTATACAGGTCTTTAATATAAGCAATATTCTCTCTCACCCCTGACTCATAATACAGCAGTTTTCCTTCAAAGCGTAAATTACAGTGAAGCCACAAAAGGGTCATTAATAGACTTAGTAGAGTCAATAGTGAGGGTATCATGTGCTGCCTGTTTAATATTAAAGGCAAAGTCGATGGAAGTATGGCCTTAATATATGTGGGCTTTGTGAATAGCAAAGAGATTGTGCAGAAAGTTTTCGCTTAGAGTGTGCAGAGAGATGAAACAGCTTGCAGTGGAGCACAGTGTTGGGGTTCATTCCTGAAAACCTGGAAAATATGTTTCTGAAGTTGAAGGTCAAAAACTGGTAGTGAGGATTAGCATGGTGCCATCCACCGTATTTCATACTTGGAATTGTAAAGAATTCTAATGGAAGGAAAAGATTTGCAATTCCAGAGCTGCCATTTAAGCAATAATATCCAAAACACGGGCTAATCCTATCCTTAAAACTAATGAACAAAAAGGCCAGAATGCCATAGCAAAAAATCCTCTACAGAACATACTTTGCAAGAAATCTAATCAGACACACAGTATAACTTTATTCCACTTAGAGAGTGTGAGACTTTTAGAGGACCAATTAAAAGAGACTTAAAATGCAATTAGAGGAGAAATCGCTTGGCAACAAGACATTAACTATCTCTCCAATCAGCACTGTGTTAGCAGGCCTTTAGGAAGAGATTTGCTGGTGGGTGAAATGTTGGTGAGACATAACAGCATGGCTGAACTGCAGCAGCTGATAGGAGGCCAGGTGAAACTGAAGGGCTGAGGCTGCATGTTCTGTGCTGAATGTCAGTGATAGCAAGTGGTGGGAAGAAAGGCAGATTGGTAGAGTGGGCTGCACTGGAGAACAGAGACCTCAACTTGTGGGACATCTGCCCTCTCAACAGCTCATACTGCCATCCAACCGCTCTGCAGCAAAGCAGCAGCAGCAGGGATTTACTGAGCAATGTGCCTGGCCACCAAGCAGCATGCACAGGGTGTATATGAGCCCAGAGCACTCTTAGCATTGGCAATATGAGCCTTTGTTATCTTGCTATATAATGCACCTTTAGCTGACTGAAATGTCTTCAATCAGGTGACAGGAGGATGCACAAATGTAGCATGACTGCTTGCTGGACCAGGGCCTGACGAACTTTATGTCAGAAAATGGCCAGTTTTGGTCTTTGGAGTTGTATAGTTTGATACTTCAGGGATATGGCTTGTGGTCTTTTCTGAAAGGATGCTCAAAGTCTTGCCAATTACCTCAAATACCTCTTCTGCTTTCTTCTATGTAGGGTCCTGTCTGTGCAAAGGGCTTCTCCAAGGCTTTGGCTGCCCCAGCTACCCTGCCCAGCCATCTCTTTTTGTGTGTGTTCCAACAAGGATAAGTTGTTATTTTCCTTCGCCAGCATTCTTTGTGGTTGAGATTTCCTTTCGAGGCTATTAAACCCTGACTTCTCTTTGTTACAGGGAAGAACTAAGTGGGAAAACCAGAGGAAAATGCATATTACTGGAGAGTCGGTGCCACACTAAGGGTGGGGACAAATTCTGCTGTTCTGAATCTGGCCTCAGCCTCAGGTGGCATAGCTACACTCTGATTGCACATTGTCTGGTAGCTGCAGATAAAATGTGGATGGGAGAAGGAGCTGGGGAATACCATGTTTGCAGCTGAGAGGCCACTCTTGGTGCACAGGTAGCACATGGAGGGGTCAGGCATTTTTACCCTTCTGACAAATGGAACTGCCTGTTTCTACAGATGCCCATGCAGATTTCTTTTGAACAGCAGTCCGTCTGTCCTTGGGAGATGGCAGAGACTGGTGTCATGCCTCAACTCTGCTTCTCTGGGCTCCTTAGTAAAGCTGCAGGACGACAGAAAGGTGGGGAGGTGTTATCAGCACCCTGCTCCTGCACAACGGGCTTATCCCTCAGGTGCACCTCTGCATTAGGATGAAGTGATGTTCCTGATATTACTTAAGGGTTCTGTACATTGGATTCTGAGTCTTGGAGCCAGAAAACAAAGAAGTCTGCAGAAGGTAAGAACATCACTTGTACTAAGAAAATGCCAATGGCAGAATTAAGGCTTCTTTTTATTATTATTATTTTTTTTTTTTCGGATGACAGATCTTAAGCAGTCAATCCCAGAACCTGTTGCACATTCCTTTTTCCTGCTAAATAGCTGTTAGCCACATGCTACTCCTACTTTGCCAAAATGAGCATTTATTTATTTTCCCTTTTCCACTGCTGATTATGCTTCAGAGTCAGCTTGGGCATTTCTTGGCAAAAGGACTCCAGATTTGCATAATTGCAATTTTTTCAAATCTTAATAACAGTTAATTAGGTTTTTTGTGTGCGTGTGCATGCAGGGAAATAACATAAGGGAAGGCATAGCAAAAGCTTGGCCATTTCACTTGAAGCCATGTTGTATGGGCAACAGTGAATAATTAAATACTCCATGGCACAGGTAGAATGGAAGGAAGGCTGTCTTCCCCCAGCTGCCCTGAGCACGGCGTGCTGGAAGGGCACGTGTTCCACCCCACTGTGTGAACCCCGAGCTGCAGAGCCTCACGGCGAGGCGTGGGGCTGACGTTCTGATTTAGAAGCATCACAGAAAATCTTAATCAGTGCAACCAAATTAGCAGAGGGAAGCAGTTACACCATGTTCCTTGTTTACGCTCATCATTTTTAATAAATTTTAAATGCTTTTACAGGTGTGGAAATACGGATATTACCAAGTTAATTTTCTTAATCGTAGATGCCTTAGATTGAGATGTGACATCCACCGTGGTTCCCTTGCTCTATCTCACAGCTTCCTGAGAGCTATCTAGTTTTCCAACAGCATCTCTGTGGTACTGGTCTCTTGATTGACGTATCTCCAAATAAGCCTTTGAATAGCTTTCCATATTGGCCTTGAAATAATTCAGATGTCAAATTACCTCTTGCCAGACTTCCTGACTCCACCAGGCCCCTTGAATATGTTTTTTAAAGTATTTAGGGAGAAAATATTAAATTTTTCTAAGCTGGGTCAGGGTTCATAGCATTTGCTAATAAAGAGTCAGGCAAGGAAGATATTTACTTGGGGAAGGCTTTGAGCGTATTTTGTGCAACAGCTGCAGGTTGGGACAGCCTTTGGTTTGTGTTTCTGAGGTTTGCAAGCCTCCAGCTTTTGGCATCTTTGCATTTTTCTCCTGTTTTCCTTTCAAGACAAATAAGGAAACAATTTCAGCCTTTTCACACTGAGCCTTTTAGCAAGATCTGTGTATGCAAGCCTCAGGTTGAACTGCTTTGCAGTCTGACAAGGTGCATGCTTCTGCTTCTCATTTTGTTCTCTTTAAAATGCACTTACAGCTGCAATGCCTTGAGAGGCACAGAGCTCTCACTTTGTGCAAGGAAGGCAGCCAGGAGAAATGACTCTTTTTGTTGGCTTTGGTGCACAGAGGCAGCTACATCTCCCTTGCTGCTGCATAATTGGCTGGGTAAGGGTTGTCCTAATTACTGGTTTCTCTCTCTGAGCGGACGTTATTATTAATTCCCTACTGACATTGTTCTACCAAATATTGCGCTGCTCAAGGTCCAAATGCTGACCTTCAGCAAAATAATCCCATGTGTGTATTTGGAGCACTTTGCAGTGGTGGTGGGAAGTGATCTCCATCTTTTTCTTCAGAGGATTAGCAGGGCAGCTCTGGGGTGGCTGCAGGAGCTCATTGCTGCATAGCTTTGTGCATCCAAAGAGGTCAAGCAGGGAACAGGAGCTAAGTGGCCTTCTTCTGCTGTACTAAAAATCTGTCTCCAGATAAAGGTGATGCCACTGGTCCCTCTGGGTGGCCCTGCTGTGATCAGTACCCTTTGTAATCCACACAGTAGTTTTCTGCTGTAGGACTTGGTGGAAAGCAGGATTTCCCTGGTAATCACTCTGGAGGTTGTCTTTCAAAATGCTCCATCCTTTTGGGTTTTGTTGGTCTTATATTGGAATAATGGTGAATGATGAAACCAATTAGGTTTACAAGGATGTTGTTGTCCAGCTCAGTGCTGTCACTAGTTAAACCTTGTAGGTAGATGGGCATGCTAGCTAGGACATGGGAAATGCAAATGAAATTCAACCCTTTCTTATATTTCCTGTGTTCATGGAATAACAGATACTAGGAAGTAAAACTTGATCGCAAACTTAATTATCTAGAATGAACGCTTTACAGGAACATGTCAACAAGGTTGCTAGCTGATTAAGTATTTCAAGTCCGGAAAGAATCTTTAAGCTTCAGGTATTTTTTCCCTGCAAAATGGAACAGCTATGACACGTGCGGATGGAAGCTGGCTAGTGTTGCCTATATTTTTAATGAAATGAAAATCAGAATGTTCCTGCAATACTTCAAGCAACACACTAAGAATGGGAAACAAAGGTAACATTGATTTAATTGCAGGAAGTAAAGATTACTCTACAGATATATGCTTTTTTAATTGCCCTGCTTTTATAATATGCAGTGTAATTGTAAATGTGGAAGGAAATGTGGCTATTTAGTATCTACCCTATTAAATTGGACATCCTCTTGTTCAGGCCTTCTATCTCAGCTGCCCGTTGTAGTTCAGATGTTGTACTGGTTGTTCCATGTCCAAGAACCACATGAAAAACTGGTTAGTGGCAGCTTAGCGCTATTAAGGCCGTGTTTGCTGCAAGCAGGTAGCATTTGTCAGGTGGCACAGAATTGTTGCAGAACCATCGACCTAAAATGCCCACAAGCGGTGTTTCCTTTAAAAGAATTTCTTAGCTTTAGCCTTATCTTACAACGTAGACTGGAGTCATCTGAAAAGTAAATAATCAAAGGGAAGTTATTACCCGAGATTGCTTACGGTGCTCTTAAATCCTAGTCTGTGTGCGGTGCTGAAGGTGCTGTAGTTAATTTTAGAAACAAGCATGTGACAATAGTTACACGCTATCAAAAATGTTTAAACTCAGTGACGATAATCCCAGAGTAATTATACACTGCATTCCAAAGAGGCAGTTCAATGCGCCTCACAGATCGGCGGCAGCCCCAACCTGTGAGCAGAGGCACTGGGCTTGTATGACTGTCACGCAGAGCTCTCCCAAATTACTATGCACTTCGATTAACTTTCAGTGACCGTGTCTATAGGCTGCCTGGTTAATGGTTTTCTGTCAATACTGTAAAAATGCTAACCTGTCTTTACATCTAATCAATGTTGAAATGGCTCTTTACATAAACGGTCTATTCCTTTTCTTCATTAAAAAAAACCAATCAAACGGGATTGAACTGAACAAGCAGTTGTAAAAGAAAAGAAAAAAAAAAAACCAAAACAAAACAATAATTAATTTTGAGTGTGTATTTTGAAGTAGTTGTCCTTGACTATTTTCTTCATCACCATTTTTTAAAGGGCATTGAAAATCAATGTTTCACTTTACTATCATCCATCTTTATAAAGTAATAAATTAAGTGGAAAGTATCGATATTTTTGACTGGGTTTTTGAAATTTACATACTAATGACAATTGCACCCTTGTGACTGTTGATTTCTGTTGCTGTTTACTGACACCGACTAGAAGAAAATTTCATCATCTGGGGACCATATTTCCTCTGAAGGAATAAGACAGTGTCATATCTCTGGTAATAATATGCTCAAGATCTTAGTCACTTCTTTTCAAAATGCAACTCGCCAAGTGCAAACAACAGCAAGGGGAACACTGCTGACACACAGCCAGCCCTCGTGGCCCTTGGTGGCAGCCAGCCCTGGGGACAGGACAGCACTTGGGAATGCCTTTGGGGGGTGGCTGTGCAGCACTGTCAGCATGCAGCATCTGGGTGGAAGGAGAGCCGCAAGCATCCTAAATCCAGTGCACAAAGCAAAAAGCTTTCATGCTTTCCATGATCCTTTTAAATATATTATTTAGAATATAGACACTGTTAGAGAAGAAAGTTAAGAGGGGTTATTTTTAGCAGTGTGTGAATACTTGAAAAAATTATTTGTGAGTGTTATTGTAAGCAGAAGATGCCAGTTGATTGGACAGTATTTGCTGTATCTTTGTTTGCTTTCTGGGAACGTTCTGAGCTCTTCTCTTTGCACAAAAACATTTCTTTGCGGAAAGAACTCATGACTATGTCTTATTGGTGCCAGAAGTGGATGGTCATCCTGTGTGTGCTATGCCAGTGTGGGGATCAGATGGGAGAGAGGGAAATAGTGCGTGGCTTAGGTCAGGAGGTTGCCCAATATTAATGCTGAGTTTTTGCTGTGCATGAAGAGCATAGACTCAAAGCAATGG
This sequence comes from Lagopus muta, assembly GCF_023343835.1. Lineage (NCBI taxonomy): Eukaryota > Metazoa > Chordata > Aves > Galliformes > Phasianidae > Lagopus > Lagopus muta. The sequence goes on from NC_064444.1 coordinate 15,165,976, forward strand.
TGGTGGGAAAGCAAGCAAACAAACAAACAACGAAAAAACCACCCTACCAGTAAAGCATTGGCAGTGGCTTGCTGACATGACTCATTTGCTGAGTAATTCTAAATAGCAAATAGATACACAAGCTCGCTGTCTGTTTGCAGATAATTTGTGAACAAGAGAAAGGAGTTACAAGTGTTGAATAACTTGTTCATTGCAAGTATCCCAGTTCTGGTTATTTTCTACTGTTCATTCACTACCGAATAAATTCTTTGAACATGTCTTCCTTGTCTTGATTTGCTTAGGCAGGCAATTCTATTTGTTTTCACTTTTGGACACCTTCCTATTAAGAGTATGACTTAGTTTATTGTCTACTGATATCCATTACTGTGTTAGCCCTCCCATTTAATAACACAGAGGTGGAAAACAATCTACTTTGAGCTGAACAATGAGACCGAATATTGACAGGGCAGCCTTGCTGGATTTTCTGCATGCAGCAATTTGTGTTAGGGGTGTTCATGGGAGATGGTGTAAATACTGTACTGGAAATACAGTGAAACATGGAATGGCTTGTGTTGGAAGGGACCTCAAAGATCACCCAGTTCCAAGCCTCTGCTGCAAGCAGGGTTGCGAACCACTAGATCAAGCATCAGATCAGGCTGCCCAGGGCCCCATCCAGCCTGGCCTTAACACCACCAGGGATAGGGCAAAAATCAGTGACAAGTAGTACTCCAAAGACCAGATTCTGAAACACTTTACTGAGCATCTTACTGAAGGTGTGTCTTACTGAAGCAACTCAGCAAATGTTGATAGTTTGGCTTTAAAGAGAGATTTGTTGCACGGCTTAGGTTGGAAAGAGCCACTGGAGGTCACTAGTCCTGCTCAAGGCAGGTTACTGTGAGCTCTAAAGAGATTGTTGAGGGATTTTTCTCCTTAGTTCTTGAAAATGTTCAAGGATGTGCACATGCTCTCTGGACACCTTGTGCCTGGCTGGCCTTTGAGCCCTGGGGGGAGGTTTCTTCTCAACTCTCATCCAAAGCCCTCACTTCATCTCCTGCTCATCTATTGCTGTAGAGGAAGGGAGCAGGCTCGGTGCAATACGTTCAGAACTAACCGTGTCCTTCCCAGTCCTGAGCAGCTCTGTGGGAGCCCTGTGAGCAGAGCCCTGAACTGCCCGAGCAGCACTACACTCTGGGCATGGCTCACCAGGAGCACTGTACTCACGGCAGTGATTTTTTCTTCCTCCTCTGAGCAAACAGTGGTTCAGTCATAAAGGCTAATTTGCACAGCAGTATTGATTGCCTGCAACGCGCTCAATTCTAGTTTAGATTCCCTGGGATAAAGACACAGCAGCCTGATGTGTTTTTTCCCTCTGGAACTTGAAGGGTGCTGGAAAAGACAAACACAAAAGAAATTGTGCACCAAGGTACAGACAAACCATATGTTAGCTGCAGTTCTCCCCAGGGCAAGGTGCTAAGTTTTGTTTGCATTTTGCCAAGACAGCAATAAATTGCTTGTTTACAGATGACAGGAAGAAATGGGATGTCTTTAAAAGCAAGCTATGCACGCAGATGCAAACAACACACGGACAGATGCACATATTTGAGCAAAGTGAAGTTAATGCCCTTTCCTGTACTCCCCCTTCTTGGGGAGGAGGGTCAGCCAATCCTGAGGATCATTATGCAGGATTATAAAAATATTAAGGCTGATGAAAGTTGGCTTTCTCCAGTTTCAGGCTGAATGGTGCTTTGCACTGTTAGATCAAACTGACCAGGATGTGCCTCGCAGCCCTGTCTGTGTGCAAAGGACAGAAAGTATGAGAGGTGTGGAGAAGGACTCACTTTCATCAAAGTATCAGTTTCCAGGATAGTTTGGAAGCCCACAGCATTATTGTATTACACATTGCACAGAAGCGTGCCTTGTTCGTTTTTTTTTTAGTGTTTTAGAAATAAAAGACTTTTCTTCCAAATTGCGCTGGGAGGCAAATTCTTCAACAGTGTAATAGAAAATGTTAGACAATATTCCTTACTGGAGCTATTGACATTTTTGGTAGTCGTGACACTTTGATTTTTCTCAAAACATATGGATCAAGCCTGAGTGTGTTATTGGACAGGAAGACCTGATGAAAGGCCTTCCTTTATCTTTCTTTGTATTTTTTTCCCCTCTGTTTGTTCATGGCTTTCTCTCTGAATATAATCGTGGTTTTCTTATGCTGCCCAGGGAGTCGTTATTGCCTTACTAAATATTTTATAGTGCACAGTGCACCATACCTGCCAACCGGTTATTATTTGTTATAGAAAAAAAATGAAGGGGTAGCATGTGAAAAGGACTGTGTGTTCAAATTTCAAAACTACACACAGAATAATTTTAAACCCTTAAATTAGATGTCAGGCTGGTTTCAGTTTTTGGATTTATTTTTTTATTATTATTATTTGCTTGAAAAGGGTTTGTTTATAGTTTGTTTATTTTTCCCCTCTCTTTCTGGTATGTGTTCCTCGCTATGATTCCAAGCACTTGTTTCCTCACAGTTTCGTTTCCTATTTGTTCAAAAGGGAAAAGTTCAAAGCCACTCTGGCAGCTGAGGGAAAAGCTTGCTGAATACTAACCCTCAAGTGTCTGTCTTGTCCTGACCTTGAGAAAGTAGCAGTAAACTGTTCCATTGCAAACACCACATGTGTGTTTTGTTAGACCAGGTTAGGAGGGGTCAGAGCTCACCTGAGGCTTGGGCTGCAGATTTAGACTCCTTTTCAGCAGCATAATGTATTTTTAAAAAGGGACATTCTCGCCTTTGTATGGGCCTAATATAGGCTCTGTTTAAAAACCTGTCAAAATCCCAAGCACACACTCCATAAAATATAAATAAGTACTTACTGTTTGCAGATGTTGCTTGTTTTTCATAATGTTTGTATTTGAAGTCCCGAGTCCCCGCTTCCTGTCAGAGCCAGCCCTGGTGCTTTAGTCCATTTATTTCTGAAGGAATGGGAAGAACTTCAAAATGCAATTTCTCAATGAAGACACTTTCTGTCAGATCTGTCAGCATTCGCAGCACAATTACCTTTTTTCAGGCTAAGGCTTGCGTTTATGGCTTTGACTGCACGCACCTCTCTTCCCCCCAGCTCTGCTAAAGCAGTCATTGTTTTTAAAAGGCTCCCAGTTGCAATAAATTGTGACTTTAGGTTCTTTGAAAGCACCAGGGTAACTCGGCAGACCTTTCTCCGATTTGCATGTTTTAATTCGTTTGATAACAGATACGAAGCGTATTGTCAGGAACAAGTCTGTCCTGGGAAAAGGGAGAGATCAGATTTTTCCACATGCCATCTATCAAGCGTCTCCATGGGTAAGGTGAGCTGTGCTGAGCCGTTCCTCAAAGAGTGAAGCAGAGGCAGGCAGCAGGGGTTGTTTCGGGCTCATCTCGAAGGAAGAGCAGCACTTCCTGACCTGCTGTCAGCAGAGCAGGTAGAGACCATTTTTGGGGACGATCCAAATTTCACTTAATCCAAAGAGAATTTCCTCTGACTTGGACTGAGCTTTTCTCCTGCCCGCATCTGAAGGAGCGATGCGTTTGATGGATAGTTTATTTGAAATTGTTGAAGGGGTCACTCAGGCTCTCCCTCACACCAAAACAACGCGTCAGCTGGAGGACCTCATTGCTACTTCTCGTGTTTTTTGGCACAGGAAGGTGTTTCAGAGGTGCCGAGGTGTGCTGGGAGCATCACCACTGGCTGTACCCAAAGGCCCAGAGCAACTCCCTCTGCAACTGCCCTGGCTCACAGCTCATCCACATTGCTGTATGCATTTCCCTGCCATGTGAGTGAATCTCACCTCGATGTTCCCACTTTAGTCACCATCTTTCTAGGTGAAGTTCCTTCTCCCCACCTCCCTCCTGCAGCAGTTTAACCTTTCTGCTAACGGCAGGCTCTTTGGTGTGCAATGCCACCTCACTGCTGGCAAGGAGAGGAGAGAAGAAAAGCCTCTCCTTTGTATTACAAATTCAAAGGGTCATTATTCCTCCGTTCCCCATGGACAAATGTGTGAAGATTATTGTGGCAAGTTAGTATTTATTCTGAAACCCTAATATGATCCTCTTGAACATTTTAATAATGCACTCTCTGGGGTCCGTGCTGCAAGTGTTTAAAAGGCAGCGATGTGCGTTCGCGCTGGCTGACTGCTTCTTTGCTGCAATAGTACAAGTTATGGCTTTCCTTTTGATCAGGCCCTGCTTAAAAAAAAAAAAAAAGTCCCTTTGCCCCCATGCTCACTATCCCAGATTTCTTTTATCAGTTACATTGATCTAGAAGCAAGGACAAGGCCACGGCATTACATGTCCACATTTGTTACACTGATTTATGAGTTTCTTAATTCTAAAAACCTTACCTTATCAATGGCCTCAGGAAGTCCTAAATCCCTGATATTAAGCAGAGAAAGAACATTTAGAATCAAAATAGGTGTCCTGTGTTGTTTTGTTTTGTTTTGTTTTACTTGGAGACAAATATGGGATAAGCAGTGTTCACGTGCAATTTGCTTCTTTCTCTGCAATTTTAAAGCTTTTTTAAGCATGCCTTGGTTCTGTAGCACCTGATTATAAACATATGCAGGCGACAATGTGCATACATGCTTGGATCGGGTCAGTGGAGTTTTCCTTCATCTTTAAAGCTCAAAAACCATAAATCAAGATGAAAATACTCCAGCCAAGAGCTTTACCAATTGATACAATTTTAAAATAGGCCGCTGCTAAGGCTTGGGGGAAAGCTGACATGATGACTTTTATAATAGCAGAACGTTTAAGGTTATAGAAATAAAAGGAAGAGGATGAAATCAGTCGCGTTGATCTTAGCCTGCAGGCTCTCTCAGCTAACTCGAAGCTCCAGCAATTATTTCTGCTCTGGCTTTTCCCCCTTTTTTCCAGCAGTCTATTTGAAATGAAGCAGAACCAGCCATGGCAAGCTTATCAGTGTCGTTAGCTGACAGGGAGCACATCACACCTGCTTTTACTTGCTAGTTTTTCAGGCACTTTATGCCACAGAAGAATGTTGATTTTGTTCTTATAATGTGTAAAGATTCATTTATTTCACCTTTTGAACTTGGCAGAGCCACTCAGTTTTGATGGGAGCTTTTTTCCATCCTGGCACTTGGGAAACCCTGGCAATTACTGGGCTGTGGCCCAGGGCTACCTGGCTGACACAAGAGATGATCACATCCAGCAGGCAGTGGGGCTGGCCCAGCTGCAAAACACAGCGTGCTGAAAGCCCATGGGACCAAGCAGGGCTTGTGGTGACCGGGGCTCAGATGTGCCAGTGTCCCTTTGGCCATTTGTGCAGCTCTGTTCTGAGAAAAGTGTCCCACGAATGCTCCCCACAGCATCAGACAACAGTGAGGGCTCTGTGCTCTGCAGTACCACTGAAAGAGGTGTCCATAGAAAGGGTAGCAAGAAGGGTCCAGACAGCTTCCCTTCATACTTATTTGCCATCTTTTTGGTTTTAGTCTTAGCTTTTCCACTTTATCCTTACAAACAAGCTTGAAGATTACATTTATTGCCCGATGCATACTTATTTTAGCAGCTCCTGCTCATCCTGCTATGTAATAATGTAAGATTAGGAAGATCATAATCCATAATAAGAGGTCTAGCCCATCTTTTCCAAGATCCTGTTCCCATCTGTGGTACAGATAAGTCATTCTTCCCATGCACTCCAGCAGAGTGCATTTAATCACACGGAGCAAAGGGATTCATCCATGTAATGGGTGCCGTTATAGATATTCTGTCATCTCCATTTCAAGCCTTTAAAGCTTGCTTTTGAATCCCACTGCCAAGTGTGATAACGTAAGCCTTGCACAGCACAGGGGGGCTGGAGAACTGGTATCTGTATGTCATCCATATGCTGGCCCACCTTGCACTGCACAGCAATGCCCATGGTGCACACCCCACAGCAAGCAGTGGAACCCTCTGCTGCCTTTCAGGTTTTGAATGCATCCTTGTGGATGAGTTTCCTTACATTTGGTCTTTGGGCGTGACTGCATGGAAGAAATGCAGAACAAATTTAGACCACAAGCCTATAACATGAACACCTTTCTCCTCCTTGCAGATGGTGTGGGCTGTGGTAGAGCCTTTGGTGGGGTCCTCCAGGGTCCTGAGCACAGCAGCACCTGTGCTCTGTAGTAACAAGGCACAGGTCACCCAGTGCTTGTTTCCCTGAATCCAGTGGTAAACACCTCACAGAATGGTATGATAGATGTGTACAAAACACTTCAATGACCACAGTCATTGATATGGTGAAAACAACCACGCTCTGCAAGCTGGCTCCTTTATCAGCTGTTGGGGAGGGTTTCCCTGTGTTTTGACGCATATTCCTGTTTGTTAGAGTGCCATGCAAGTGTTTTTAACAAGTCTGGATAATTTGTTTTGCTTGGCTAGCTGTCAGGATCTAGGTTTTATTAGTATTATTGTTATCATTTTGAAAGCAGGCTCATTTTAATAGGCAGTCATTCCGCAGTATTACTGCTAGCATTTCTCTGTTCCTGAAGTATTGTCATGCGGTTCGACCTGAAACAGATAACCAAGAATATATTTATTAAAAATTTCACTTTAAAATATTTGATTATCGATTAAACATAAACTTTGAACACAGCAATTGCAAGGTCAATTGATTTCAGAGCTGGCCTGTCCTCTTGAGGGAACGCCTGGCAAAAAGGGCCGCTTTGCAACACGCGCAATCTTTATCCCTTCCTTCTCCCACAGCTTCTAAGGGTTCCAATTTTCCAGACTGTGTAAGGATAAAGGAATTGTAATGTGCAAGAAAGCATTGTAAGACCGCTGCTATTCCGTGATCAGCTGTAACTGTTCAGCACAATACGTTACACGCAGGCAGAAAATATGCTCCTATGTGCCTTTATGGATTATGCGTTGATGAATATTTATTACATCTCATTATTGCGAAATGTTCGTGCAGGAGCATCTGACTGACAATTATTTTATTGCTCTTTATTTGTTATCAGTTTTGTTTTGGCAGGTGCTTGAAAACTGACATGCGTTGTTCTGTCTATATTTGGCTTTGGAAATCGGTTTAAAATGTATAAATTTAAAGAAATTACCCAAAGCAAACTAATCTTTGTTTGACCTTAGGTTATGTTTTGTGGTATCCTAATACCACCTCCATTATTCTCTTTGGTCTTTAGTTTATACTAATGGGCTGATATTATGCTGGGCAACTTTAATTAGGGTGTCTGTTGCTTAGTAGGCAGCATTCTTGCTTTCAGGCAAGTATGACATGCTGTACAGGGGAGACTTAATTCCTGTTTAGGGAAAAACCTTAATACATCTCAGTTGCCAAGTGCATAGTGAGCAACCAGTCTTAGAGAGGGGAAAAAAAGGGAAAAAAAAGTATTCTCTCCTAGATACAAAACACCCATAATCCCATTAATGTAAATGAGTGATTACTCATGTGCATATCACTGGGAGGATCACATTGTCAGGAGATGCCAGAATTTTAGATGAGATAGAAATAGCACACAGTATATCATTTAATGAAGACCCCAAATATTCTTCTGAAGGAAGTTCCGCATTACCGTCAAGTCTGAATCCCTGGGTTTTTATTTTTATTGTCTCATTAGAATTATAGGAAAAGTAATCTCTGAGACTCTATTGCTACATTGATGCTTTTTTTCCCCTCAGTAGCTTTTTAGATTTGCCTTTCAAATGTAAGCTTGGATTTACTGCAGGTGACTGTAATGAAAGGTGAGTTTGTTAGATGACATTGTGGGTGCACATACATTTCTGGAGGTATTTTGTTGAAACGTTACAGTCCCTAGGACACATCATACAATGCAATATCAGTGTTACTGACATATCTGCGAAAACAATCACAAAGATAAAGAAGGTGCTCCATCATGTGTTCATTTCCATCAAATTAATAATACATGAAGTTCATATAGTACAAAATGTCAATTATTTATTTTTTGTATATGCGCAAAACAAGAAGAACTGCGAGGGAAGAATTCTTGTCAGAAAATGAGGATATGAATTTAAAAGGTTCCTGAAATTGCTCCATTTTTTAAAATAATATTTTTTACCATCTACAGAAGATACTATAAAAATAGGTGTTTATATTTCCTTCAGTTGGACATTTTGTGAAAGAAAACAGATCTGCTTTAGTCCTTTCAGAATGTACATTATAAAAAAATAGAATATACATTTCTATATTTCTAACCTCTGTATGAAAGGAATGGAAATGGACTATTTTGGAAAAGGCTAGCAGTGATTTTTAAGTTATAGTAAGACATTAAGACTGGGAAAACTCAAGTGCACAGAAAAGCACTGTAAACGTAATGAAGTTATTGATTTTAATTTTCTGGCTTTCTCATTGAAGAATGAAGCATCTGTACACAATAGTGCATAGAGGAGTGTGAAGGAACTCGAAATCTAGAGCACATCCAGCAGAGGTTATTTTTCTCAATAGCTTTAAGATAAATAAATTCCATTTTTTTCTTATGCCTGACTGGGAACAAAAAGCAGCACGTAGGCAGCATTAATTTTGCTGTGTTCCCACAAGTAGAAGCGTATATGTGTGGACATACTCTCATGGTAGTCAGGCACGAACAAGCTGCTCAGTTTAGCCCAGTAACCAGTGGAAATTAGCTGTTCTGAAAATCCAGACTCCCCTCCCCATTAACAAACAAAAACATACAGAAGCTCAACTTCTGAATGCTGGGATTTCTGAGTAAATCGAGTGGTCTTGTGTGGAGCAAGGAGCTGGATTCCATGATCCAGGCTGGATGTGGCTCTGGGCAGCCTGATCTGGTGGTTGGCAACCCTGCACATAGCAAGGGGTTGAAACTAGATGAATTTTGAGGTCCTTTTCAACCCAGCCCCTTCTATGATTCTATGATTCTGTGATATTTATGAGTTTCTTCCAACTCAGGACGTTCTGTGATTCCACACCCTGGACTCTCTATCTGATCCACAGCTTGCAAGATTTTTGTTATCTTTAAGACAATAAAAGAGCAAATAACTTGTTGTCTATAAGTGACTAGGCTTTTTGAAAAGTTTATTTTCTTGAAGAAGCCCTTCTTTTTTAAAGCAAAGTCTTCACAAAATCGTATTTAGCTTTGATAGTTGAATGTTGTCGGAAGTGTTGTCGAAAGCATAACTAGTCAAAACTGCTACATGGAAAGCACTGACTGAAACAGTTTGGTTTGGATTGTGACATGATTTTCTGTGAAAGATTCGTATTCTGTGCAATTTAAAATTTATAAGAGTCAAGATTTTCATTTTTTATGTATAAAATCTATGAAAAGACTTGGAGGGCTAAAAAAGCAGGTCAAAAACCTTGGGCTACAGTCTCATCATGAGGACATACAGGAACTGGATATTCTGGTGGTTTGGGGTTTTTTTCCTTTTTTTTTTTTTTTTCTGTGTCTCCAACTTAAATAGCTACTTGCTTTATCTCCTTGCTTTTGTCTTCCATCTCTACCATAGTGCTGTGAAGATTAATCCATTAATGATTGTAAAGTGCTCATATTCGTAGTGGTGGTGCAGTCATGACAGTCTGAGAACAAAAGTGAAGCAAGCTATTTAAGGAGATTCAGTATCTCCTGTTAGTTAGAGGTGTTATAGATGTTACAGTTACATTAGACATAATTATGAAACAACAGATAGGTATTTGGACACACTAGGTCTGAAACAGAAGCAGCAACTTTGAAACATTCAAATAAAATGTAAGGAAATTCAGCTGACTCTGGCAGCACTCCTCACTCTGCCATCAGCCACATGGGATCCAGTCTGCCATGCAAGCTGGGGAAATACCCAGAACTGCACAGACCTTGGCGTGCTATTTCTCCCAGTATGTGCATTTGTGTGAGGAAAGGAGAGTGTGAGGGAATCTGCTGTCATATGTACTGTTTTGAGAAATGTTCTCATTGTGAGTTTAGGATACTCACAAATGGGAGAAAAATATCCTCAGACAAAGAGACCTTCACTTCTGATCTGGCAGAAAAGTGATTGCCCTGAGCAACCAAATGTAACTCTGGATTGTTTATAGTTTATTCCAAGCACAGCCCGTGGGATGCAGTCCACCCACCTTTCCATGATGGAGCTCATCGTGGCTCCTGCCAGAGGGTTCCCAGTTGTGAGCAGGATGCTAGGCTGGCCTCTCTCTGCTTTGTTATTGTTTGGTATCTGGCAAACAGCAGCTCCAGGAGATAGCAGAGGATCACAGCCCTCTCAGCTAGAAATCTCAGGAAGCTGAGAGTTGCTGCAAGCAGGATTCCATCTGGTCATGATAGCATCTGAGATGTTGAGATGTTTTCAGTTACAGACACAGGCACCATGTTGTTAGGATCTGGAACAGCTTTTTCTTACTAAGGCAACTTGTTGGGCACAGCAGCATGGCTTGGGTAGGTGCTGAGTGCTACTGGGGGAGGCAGAGCCCTCTTGCAGCATCCACACTACCACCAGTGAAGGATATTTCAGTGAGATATACAGCATCCCACAAGGCTTTTTTCATTATCCAAGGAGTCTCATTTCCCTTCTCAAGCACTTTAACTTGGCTGGAGCTGTGTGGCTGTACTGTGGTTGAGGATTTACCAGGCTTAATTCCTTACTCTGGTCACGGTGGGTTTTCCACCCACACATACTGTTCTCATAGCAGTATGTCACCATGAATTTCGCTGAGTTGCTTCTCATTTAGGGGGTTGGACTCAATGATCTCTAGAGGACCCTTCCAACCCCTACAATTCTGCGATTCTGCGATTCATTTTATTGCTGGGCAAAAACAGGGGCAAATCTGTAAGCCAGTACATCTGCCATAAACACCTCTTCCATCAAGGTTGTATGTATCTTAAGGTAATTAATACAGTTTTCACATCTTACAACTCTTTGAATGAAATTATAGGACTGAGAAAAGTACTACGAACTTTCTTTCATTTCTGATATTTGTATTTCCCTCTCCTTCTCTTGATACTTGACACAAAGTATAGGGACCTGCGCTCTGTGACTGCACCAGTTCAATTCAAGGCAGCCCCATTTGAAGTGCAGTAATGGGCTGGCACAGCAATGACCTGGCAGCGGCTGGAATGGCCCTGTCAGTCCTTTGGGAGCAGACCCCAGGCACTTGCTGTGACAAATGTATCAGCACCAGGGCTTGCAATGGCCTGCTGCAGCCTCTGTCAAAGAAAATCTTTTATACCACAATTATTATTAACATTTCAGCCCCACGTAAACTGCATTTTAAATCTAATTTTGAAATCAAACTTAACTTCATCAACAGGATATGGACTTTCAAAGCTGTTGGTGGGTTGAGTAATGAGTGGCTCAAGAATAATTAACAAGGAACAAATGATTATGGATTCCTTTTTCACACCCGTGTTTTTCAATTCTCTAAGGTCATATTTGCAAGCTATTTATTCTACATGTTGCTGCAATGTACAGTTTGGTATCTGATCATTAGAAGATTAACATTTTCTCAGTTGCACAGTTCTAATGTGAAAAACGTTTTTCTTAACAAGGATTTTCTGGTCTGACATACATGCTCCAGAGTATCACAGATGGTCCATACATTTGCAGCAAACTTATGGTACACGAGACCTACAGCACGCGTCCTGCAGAGCTGATGGGTGCTTGTTCTGCATGGTTGATCTGTACATGCTTGGGAGAGCTTTGGTTTGCAGTTCTGGGTGACCATCAGCTTGGCAGTGGTTTCTGCTCTGGCTGCATTGCCAGAAGTCCTGGAACAATATCCAGAATCCTTAAATTCAGCCCAAGTAAAATTTCCAGGTGGAAAAAAGAAGGCAAGTCCATGGCAACACCCTCATAACCTGACATTAGATCTTCTAGCACCTGGTAAATCTGTTCATACTTTCACACATAATTAGTTTTTTTTTTGGGGGGGGGGGGGGAGGGGGGGAGAGGCTGTGAAGTGAATTTTGCAATGATAACTTCATATCTAGAAGAAAAACAACTTTTTAACCAGAAATAACCATGTAGAGCAATTGTATTTATGTTACTTGTTCTCATGGAGCAGTGTGCCTGGCCACAGTGCTCTAGCAGTGATATGGGGCTTCTTAACTAAGAAATTGTTCTCTTTTTTTTCCCTCCCTGTGCCAAAAAAAAAAAAAAAAAAAGAAAAAAAAAGAAAAAAAAAAAAAAAAGAGTAGTTTAGTTTTCCTGTAGTTTTGAGAGCATCTTTGCAGTCCAAAATGAATGGGTCTTTCTGTAATACCACTAAATTGCCTCTGAGTGTCTCTATAGTTCATCTCCTCCTAGAAACCAGCCAAGCAGGAATAATGCAAGAGAAATGAGTCACTGAAATTTATTGGTGTCAGCTTCAGTTTTGTATTCACAACGTCTTCTACTGTTATTTTTAAGGATATTGCAGATTGAAACAAGGGAGGATCAAGTGTCCCAGTTGTGTTTAAAGGAAGTAAATCTTTAAGAAATGATTGCGGAACAGATGTTAAATAAATGATTTTGAGTTAAGATCTGTGACAGAGCACTGTGCCTAGGGAGATTCTTTAATAGCAAAAATCTTACTGTGACTTAGACCTATAGCTGTATAAAGGCAAATCAGACTTTTTTTTTAATTGTTTTAACTACATAATACAGTAATTTAACAAATTTAACAACAAAAAAAAAGTATAAAAAATAATCATTGAGTTGAGTCTCCAACATGAATGTGATTTTAAGCCAAAAATCACCTTTATTAAAAGTGCCTTACTATCTGGCAGGTGAGGATCTACACTAAGGGCTTCAGGTTGGAATTTGGTTACATGCAGCCCTGAGATGGGCACACGGGTTAGATTGAGTGTAACTGGGAATTGTGTGTACCGTCATTGGAGTGGAAAATAGACCTTGAGAACAAGTCTACTATTTGCTATCTGGCTATTGCTGAGTTTTTAATGCACATATCTGTACAAAAGAGAATGAATTGTTTGTACATGTAATGTTTTAGGAGAGAGCTACATGTAGGATTGCACAGAGCAAGATGTAATTAAAGTAAAGGCCCTAATGAATATCCTAACTCCTTTATACAGGGAAAAAAAGAAAGAAGGCAAGGCATACTAGGTTTTGTTTCAGAGGTGCACTAATTTTTGTTAGTTCCACTCCATAGCATATACGTCCACATACATGTAAGAGTTCACGGCTTTGAAACTGAAGTCTTGCTGGTTTTCAGTTTTGCATAAATCAGTTTGTCAGGATGAGGTGTTATGACCCTCCTGTTTCAGGGCAGTTCAGTTCAAGGACAACACTTATGTTGTGAGACTTACACATACCTTATACCTTGCAACTGAAGCAGCCATTCATGGGCATAGCAGCAAATCTTCTGTTTGTTGAAGCAACTGAAACATTCACTAAATGAAATATCTTCTTATTGAAATGTTTTTTGCTGCTGTATTATATACTGACTCGCTTTTGTGTCAGTTGTATGCAAAGATCGCTATGGAGAAAAATGAAAGCTGAATTTGTGCTCTTTAGTCTGATGTTTACAGTAGAAATATTTCCCAACCTCAAATGTAGCACCTCTCCTCAACTCAAAGAACAATTAAGCATTCATTCAGACCTGGAGATTGTAAATACTTTTGTTGTTAGGGTAAAACTAATAGCGTTACAGCATAAAGTGAAGTACAAATGCAAAATAGTTTACCTCTTGTATGGTAGTAGCAATGGCTACAGTACATACAAAAAATGCAGCTTGTTTCACGCTGACAATGGAGGTTATGAACTTCCTAATTATACAGGAGGATAGAAAAGCATTTTAAAACAGAAAAGTACGTATTCATTCCTCCCAAAGAGACTTGTGTACCATTCAGAGAAGGACATAATTTGGTCTGTACTATATAGAAAGGTATCTTGTTCAGTTCTCTTTGAAAGAACTCTTGCGTTTATTACTTGAAGCAGAATGTGTTCTGTAATTGGTAATAAATATTATAAGGATTCATTCTAACATTTTCATATGCTGGTTATAATGAGTACAACAGCGTGGCTGAAGAAAACAGGAGATTTTAAAGTCGTAGATCCTAAGCCATGATTTTGTTTTGTGTCTGTCCTGCAGCCAGTGCATCCCTGTGCGTGGAGAACTAGGGGGTTTCTCAGTGACCCTATGCAGATGTTCCCTGAGCAGGCCAAATGCACAATTGGCTTGAATTAGAGCTGCCTCCCATCACATAGGCAAGTTTACTAAATCAGATTTCACCTGTCTGAGAACTAACCCAAGGCAGTAGGCATGGTCAACATACCAGGCCTTCCTCCACCATTCCCCACAGACCGCTATAAGTCCTCTGTGCAAGAGGCTGAAACATCCTGCAGCTTACATTTGTTACTTTTCTTTGTATAAACACATCTGCCTTGGCAATGGTCTCTGTCTCTAACCCTAGGAGCCTAAGACCAACAAGGCAGCTCTGCATCAGGCTGGCTAAAACACAGTTTGAGCAAATATCCGCCTCGTTACTGGAGTCCTTCACCCTTATCAGAGGTGGGCTGACTGTGTTGGTGAGCAGTATCTCTGTCACTGATGTGGAATTAGAGGCAGATAGAACATCTTGCAGTGCCAGCAATGACACAGGACAGCTTAAGGTAAGAAAACAAGGATGCATGTGTTTAGAGTGCACCCAGACATTCAGGTGGGCAGTGTTACTTGACCTGGAAAGTGCACTCTGCTACTTTCAAACTGTGGAAACAGCTATGCTGTCCTGCAGCCTGACAGATGGAAGCAGGGTCAGGCAGAACTGAAGGAAACTTGACCTCTTCGAGACCATTACGAGCATCGTACAACAGCACAGGAAGGGTAGTGTTTTAATTGTATGTGCATTTGAACTTCTCCAAATGTACTCATGCTTACTGAAACAATAACCCATGCTCATTCTTTTCTGTGAAATTGGTCTAAAGAAAAACTTTAGTTTGTAGATGAACAAACTCTTAGTCATCCACACAGAGAGCAGTTCATATAGTTTGTGATGCAGGTTTGAAATGTCATGGCTCAGGAATGCACTAGAAAAGAGGAAAAGTAACTTGAGAGTATCTGCCACATGAAGAAGTGGATGTTCTGAGCAATATGCTCTCCCACTGGAGTTGAAAGTCATTCTTCTTGAGTTTGATCTTTTTGGGGAAAAGACTTCATGTGTGCAAACACTGGCACACAAAGTTCACAAGCAGAGTTTGTGAGAATCAGGTGATAGCTTAGGTGTTCAGCTCCTTGAGATGCGCAGTGCACAGGACCTGTATATCCTAGCCTGAATGACTGTTGAAAGCAATAGGAAATATTCATGGTTAAAGGACACAGCACTTCAAAACACGAGGCTTACATTTGTGCACACAATGGCAGTCATCCAGAAATTAAGCAAACATGTCAGAGATAAAATTTGCAAGTCACATTGTAAAATTGGAGAAGGAATTTCCACAAGCACTTATGGTGTATTCTACAAAGTGAACAACAACAGACATGTTTAGTGAAATAAAACATGTTTAGGCACAGGCTAGAACATGCGTTCCACAGTAAAATAATTGTGTTCTACTACATTATGAGGCAATTTAGCTTTTATTAAAAATTAAAAAAATGTGTACAAAACAGATCTGCAGAAGGAATTCATCCCTTGCCAAATTTCAGGTTTTAAATACAGATTATTTGATTACAGAAGAGTACTTGAAGCTACTGATGTGTCTTATTTTCTTCAAGTAATTTAAGAGCCTAGCTGATGTTTCTTAAGTTGGTATTTTATGAAATTTCCTTCAGGAACAAACCCTCTCATTCCAGATTTACCCCAAGTACAGATTTTTCTGTGACCAAGTTATAAGCTCTTAACAACAGCAATACAAATATATTACTATAGGAATCCCATTCTCTTTAATTTTTCCTTTTTATTATGTTGCAAGGACAGATGCAAAAAACACAAGCCTCTTGATAAGGAATTTTGAAGAGACAAAGATAAAACCATGCCAAAGAAATACTGCTGAGAGCTAAGGCACTAGGAAATCTAGGTGCAAGCGTGTGCCGTGGCTCTTTGGAGAAGGTACAGGATGTCTATAAATTCCAAAACTTTTTTCCCCTATATTTTCAAGCTTGGATTTCATTGTTGTATTTTCCCCTGTACACTGAGCAAAAGGTGGTAAGGTAAAGGCAGCTAATAATAGTTTGATTGTGCAAAAGTGAATTTTTGTATTTCACCTCTGAGCTTTTAAAAACTCTGACACAGATGACAGAAGCATGCAGGTTAGACATGCAGGTTTGTCATATGCTTCTTCTTTTTAGTGACCAGGGGATAATTTAGTTACAGAATACATACAGGGCTTGATGACTGAACACTCATGCAGCTTTTGTAATGATAATACCGGAGTTTTTAGTATTTGTAGATGTGAAGTGGATGCTTAAAGCTGATGAGCTAGATTCACCAGTAAAACAGCTGTGGAATGGTTCTCTTGCGTTGAGTATCCCCTAACTTTACAGGTGGTGTTTCTCCACTGTTTATCCAAACCTTTGTCTAACAAACTGCCAGATTCAGCAGGCAATCTCTTGTTAGCGATATTGCAGCTATCAGTGGGATCATATTATTTATTGGGGCCTCAAAGAATCCGTTGTGAGGCAAGCCCTCTAGTTCTGTGGCTATCTGAACACAGAGCAAGAAGAAGGTTCCTAAAACTGAGGCTTAGGCAAGAATGGGTGAGATGCTTTTAGCAAGATGGCTCTGCTATCGCCTTTTTGATAATTTAATGCTTGCTCGCTGTCTTTCCTAGCTGAAATTGGTATGCAAGAAAAGATGCATCAAAGTCAGCAATTAAAGAGGCTTCATCTAACTTGCTCAGACAGTTGAAGTAGCCATGTTTGATTTTGTTTAGAAAATCATTAATACCTTAACAGAAAGCAGGAAGCTTTGATCAAGATGTGGTAGATACAGATCAATATAATGTGTAAAGATTTTATTCGGCTGTGGTATTGACACCTGGTAAAAGAACCAGTTTATGGCCAGTTCTCTCAGAAAGTTTGCATAATTGTTCAATACCAGCCTAGTGTTCTACATACAAAATAACACAAGCAGCATTCATGTTCTGTCTTATATTACCCCTGCAAAGGTTGTTTATCTGTGTTTCAAAGGATCATTTAAGGGTACTTACGTGGCCAGTTTCACTGATGGGTATATCAACATGTGTAGAACCAGCCAGGGACAAGAGGAGCCAAGCTGTGATGCTCGGCCACAGCAGAGCAGTCAGCCACAGCGCCCTGCCTGCGCTGACAGGGGACGGGAGTTTCAGGGACTGCCCCAGCGTGGATCCTCACCTTCCTGAAGGCTGCTACCTGCTGTGCCTCTGGCACAACTGTGCGTGCTCCTCCGTTGTATTTTGTCAGGATTATCTGGTTTAAATTAATCACTTAGTATTTTCTTACATCACTGGCTTTGACAGAGCGACGAGGAGCAGCCATAGGCAGAGGTGAGCATCACAGGGCGCAGGCACCCGTCACCTCACACCGCCTCAGCCAGGGCCCAGGCACTGGAAATGCACTTTTTGTCTGGCTCAGCTTACTTCGGTTGTTTTGCAGCATCATAGCAAATTGAATTCACATCCTACCTTAATCCAGAACTAATTCCTTACTTATCTTCTCAAGTTATTTTCTGGTTTGAACACCAGGCCGTGGCCCACATTGCCTGGCTTAGAGATGCTTGCTGTGCAACAAACCTTGCCGTCATATGGCACACACCACTCCCAGCAGGAACATGCCACTCATTGCCCTCCCTTTGGGCTGCAGAAGAAAAGCTTTGGGTGTGTTGTTGGAGAAAAGGCCAGGCAGCCACGGAGGCTGCAGCCCTCACCAAGATGACCCCTGCTCCTGGCCATGGCTGCAGGCAGCCACACTGCACGAGGGTGCAGGCAGAGGAGCGTCCCTGATGTGCTCTGTAAGTAGCCTAGTGGAGTGAGGAGTTCTTTTCTTCCCTATGGGCTGGACTTGATTTGTTTTGGGACCTGGGTGAATATCTGAAGGCCTCAGTTTGTCCATGCTTGTTGGTGCTGGGTCCACCCTGTGCCTAAGTGTGCTTTTCTGGCTCTGCAGCCCTGACACTGCCACTGCTCTTACTTTCCTGGCAGGCTACATTCATAAATTAGTTCTCCCTCAGTATCTTTAGATGTATCTTTTCTTCTTCCTGAAGCTGTGAGTACTTGCAGAAGCTACAGCACCACCTAATCCTTCCTCTGATCTTTGGCTGCAGACCTTCCTGGCACAGCAGCCCTTACCAAAACTATTAGCTTGTTTTGAGTGTAATAAGAAGAACTGTCTTTTTCAAATGGATTTTGCAATTCTTGAGGAAGTTCAAGGAGGGATGGGGTCTCTTGAATGTGTTTTGTCAAACCAGTGTTGCTTGAAGCTGTTCTCTTTTGTCCTTGTTCTGTTAATGTAGCTCCCCCATTGCTCTAGGTCTGTGCGGCATTTTCCTTGGAAAGCAGGCATTTGCAGTTCTTTATCTCACTTGAACTTTTGGTCACATAAGTGTGTTTGGTGTTCTCAAGAGAAAGAGAGCTTTAAAGAAGTGTTGTTTTTAGTGAATAAGCAGGTTAGCAGTAATACAGTATTTAATAGAAGAGAAATGTTCAGCAAATATGTCTGTGTGAAGTTACACAGCAGCGTGATGACTTGAGGTTTGAATTTGCATTGGCCTCAGCTCTGCAGAGTATCACTGGGCTCACTGCAGCCAGGAGGAGTCACACACTGCACTGCTCAGCAGTGTCCCATCCCTCCATGGCTTTAGCCCTTCCCCACAACATGAAAGTAGTACTGTTTGCTGAGGTGGATATGGCAGTGGAGACAGAACATTTGCAATGTACTTTGAGGATAAAGGCTTGGTCATCTGTGTCTTGTGATAACTGGTACTTTTTTTGGACCCCAGCTTAAAGATTTTGTTTAAAAAATGCAGACAGAAATGTGAGGCTTGCCTGGTTCTCCTGGTTGTGGAGTGGAAAAAAAGAAAAAAACGTACAAAAGATGTGGCAAAGTTATCATCAGAGAAATAGGAATAAAATCTAGAAATAATTTATTTTTTTCAGAAAGTTTGTGATTTTTATGGTAATGATTAAAGAGATGATAGTGGTGTCTTAATCAGCAGAACTCAGATACTGCAAGGACTGTTGCTCAATATAGAGAATCCATATACTTGAAGACTAGATAGTACCTATTTTGAAAGCATGCTCAAAGGAGCAGAAAAGCTCAATAATTCAGTAAGCTTGACACCTCAAAGAGGCTAGGAATAGGCTGAATCCCTCTTCCATAGTAACTAAAGGAGCACTTATATGCATATATACTGTACCTTTTCAAAGCACATTGCAGCTGCAGCTCTGATGTGAGCAGCCTGGCCCCCAAAGAGGGAGAAGGATACATCCTCACCTCCTAGTGGTAATGCCTCACCTCCTGCTGCCCAGAACAGGGAAGTTTTCAAGGCCAGATAAGAGCCCTGCATTGCCCAGATCCAGAGCCCTAATAATGACAGTTAGCCATCTCTAGGAGTGAGAATAGTCCTGTTACTTCCAAATGTACATGCTTTGGCTTTTCAACTAGAGTAAGATCCAAGGCTCAGATGGGATGAGTTAGAGAATGAAAGAAAGACCAGAAAGTACATGAATTAACCCCCAGTTATCCTGCTTTCCACGTCCTTTGAAGTATTCCACTTTTTTTCCCTTCCCAGAAAAAAACACTGGGGACAGAGGAAGAGCAATAAAATATTCCCAAGCAACCTCTCACAGCTACAAATAATGAATATTTCATATTTTGAGTTATTTATGTTTTGTGTGCTCCCAAATAGCATTTAATTTCTTCTCTTCTTCCCCTCTCTAGCTTTAATTAAGTCTCATCCCTTGCCTGTCAAACTTCATTGCCCCCTTTGTAACATCTTGCTTCCAGGTGAGTTTCCCTAGGCTTACTCAGTCCTTGTTTTGGTTTTAAAAGTAATGCAGAAGAGATTTTTTTGCAAGACTGTGTGCAGTCGAGCTCTGACCAAATGACTAGCAAGGTACTTCCCCTTAGTGCTTCTCCCTGACTTAGAAAATGGAACTAACTTTCAGAATAAGGTAAAATAAATAACAAACAAGCAGAATAATTCAGAGGAGTTATTTCAGTTTGTCTTGAATGTCACCTGCTTTGTGTCTACCGTGAAAATGGTAGGTGTAAATTCGAGCTTTAATGTCTAGCGTTCCCACACACTGATTTTATTCCTCTATAACACATCAGTCATTTGGCAATAGATTCATCTCAAGTGCTGAGTCCACTCCTGGAGCTGGAGCTGTGTGTGGCCAGCGTTTCCCTGCTGGTTGCATCTGCAGGGCTGGGGCTTCCAGTACCTTCAGTGTCTCTGGAAATTTCCCACACCTTCTTTATGGAGCAAGTCCTAGTTTGCACCGCTTGGGATGATGGTGCAAGCCAATAGCCTGTACTCATTTCAGGGTGTTAATTGTATATCAGAATGTATTGAATATAATGAATTTTTGCCATGTGTACTCCACAATGGAGAGCAGTTCTTATGCTGCTCCCACTCACTTGATATGTCCAAAGACAATCTTCAGGGTCAGGTCCTTGCTTTTGTCAGTGATTTCCCAGTGGTAAGACAAGTGTACCTGCACACTTGAAATATAGAGCCTTGAAATATAGTAAGCCAGATATTTCCAGAGGGAAAAAAATTACTATATATAAAGTACAGCAGCACATACTGTTATTGTTAGCAGTGCAGATAGCTTATACAAGCTCTCCTTTGGTAGCTGAAACACCACGAAGAGGAGGATCCTGGTATGTGATGCCACACATGTTAGGGGAGCAGGAGCAGGGGGAGGATGTAGCAGGGATGGCAGTTGTTGACTGAATTCCTTTTCTCTTCCATCTCCGCATGTCTCCACTAATTGGGGTCCAGAAGTCCTCCTTGTTCAGGGCCACTGCTGGGCATAGTTTCCTGTTAACAAACATGTGCTGTTGTGTCACAGATGGCTCCAGTAGGTAAAAGCTGATGAGAGCAGTCTGACTTGCATCCTCTCCGTACTGTTTATTCATTTCTACATGGGTGTTGTCACAAGCAGCAGTCTAGTAAAGTGGACATGTCTTTCACTCATTTGTATTTGAGAAAATACATTTGAAAGACTCAGTTTTACAGGTCTTTTGAAACTGGCTGTCCAGGGTGAAAAAGTGTATAGGATTGAATTATTAAAAAATGGCAGTCCATGGTGGGCTACACTGTGGATTTCTAAGCAAGCAGCATCATTTATAAGACTTACAGTTTTTTACAGTGCATTATGTGCTGCACTACACATTAAGACTACTTGGTACCTTTCCATCAAAGCTTGCTCCAGTATTTTCTCCTGATTAGGAGCGGCTGCTCTTCATCGCAGGGTCTTTGTAGCTCTAATAAAGCCTGATTTCTCCTAGGCAATCTGGAGGCATTCTGGGACCACGCAGAAGGCTGTGTCCTCTCACTCCAGCACTGGCCTATGACCTTACAAGTAGAGTCAGTCAACATGCTACAAAGCTTTCCTTGCCATTTATCAAATAACAAAGCAAACCAAATTACATAGTTTCTATAGCAGACCACTACAGTATGTAAACTGCAAAGGCGGCTTACACCACTTGCTCATTCTGCAGTGCCGACAACATGAAAGGCCCTTTCGTTCCAGAGCCCAGAGCCCATATTTGCCTATCTCACCTATTACCAGGCAACAAAGGGGCTGCAGAGGTTGAGCAAGCAAATGGAAAATGAAAATGGAGGAAACAACAATTGCCTGGCTTCGAAGAAATGTTTGTCTAAAATGTATGCTGACATGTCTCGAGCTGTTGGTAGGTGCCAAAGGGCCCCTTTCTCAGGCTTAGGAGCTGCTCTCCCTGTGCAGCAGTACAGTTCAAGGAAGGTTGAGGCGATGTCTCCTTTTACTATGTAACGTTTTTATCCTCCTAAGCTGCAAAATGATTGATAGTTGTCATGATCGATCAGTTAGATTAGTATTTCATCTTGGGCATTCCCAGTTGTGCACATCATTACATCTGTATTTTCAGAGACGTGGAGCAGTATTGCCAGTACTGCCAAAATCAGCTCCTCTGGTTTTGGAGCAATTAGGGCATACCATCAGATGAAGTTTGCCATTACTCTGACAGTCTACTCAGAACCGTTAGCAAGGTAAGCTGTGGACAGACCTCCTCTGGAAGGTCTTACTGGGCTGCCTGTGGGTTTGGCTTCTGTCAGCTGAGTGCTGGCTGGCGTAGGCTGGGGTAGCATTAGGCTGCTCACATCACGTCAGCAGCTTCTGCTCCTTTTGCCTGAGCTCCATCAAGTGGCTGTACCCTCCGCTAAGGTAGGAGTTACAGGTGTCTAGTGTTAGTCACTTGCCTGCTGATGGAGCTGTATTTGAGAGGAAATGCTTGAACTCAGCTTAGGATGTAGGGAGTGGAGTGTTGTGTCCAGTTCTGGGCTGCCCTGGAGAGGAGACATGGGCACACAGGAACAAATTCAGAAAAATATCCTGAAGATGATATGATCAGAGCATCTGTCACACAAAAAGAGGCTGAGAGAGCTCAGATTGTTTAGTCTTGATAAGTAGGCTTGGGAGGAACCTCATATGTGTGGATAAATACTTGGTGGCGTGGGGAGAAATGAAGGGCCAGGCTCTTCATGGAGGATAATGAAACAAAAAGAGACAAGGAGCATGGGCCGAAATACAGCAAATTCTTTTTTAATATAAGAAAAAAATATTCTTACCAGAAGGATCATCAAAAAAAAAAAAAAAAAAGAAAGAAAGAAAGAAACAGGATGCTCAGAGAGGATTTGGAGTTCTCTGTCCTTGCAGATATTCAAAACTCAACTGGACACGGTCTTGGGCATTGTGCTCCAGCTGACCTTGTGGGAGGTTGGAGTGGGTGATTTCCATGGGTCCCTTCCAACAGACCCACTCTGGATTATTCTGTGGTTCAGCATGTGGTGAGTGCAGAATCTCCTTTGGAACTGAATTTTAGTGCTGCTAAAGAGCTACTAAGAACAGACAGAACATGGTTGAGGAGGCAAAACGTCCTCCCCTTTGAAAAAAACATCCACTGAGAAACTTTTTAGCTTTTTTTTTGAATCAGTAAAACAGGTTTTTTTAATGGAAGGAGCTTATCTAAGCAGAAAGCAGAGAATCACTCCCAAGGAAAGAGAAGCAAGGGATGAGTGCAGAGGGATGAATGGTGATTGCACAAGAGTTGGCAAATGCAAATATTTCCAAATATAATGGCATTAAGTGTTCATTGTGAAATTAGATCAGCTTTTTAAGAGCTTCAGGGTGAAATAAAACACAGTATTCAGCTAATTAGACAAAGTTAAAAGATAATGTTAAACACTTTTCCTTCAAAAAGTATTTGTCTGCACAACCATGCATTTTAATATAGAACTGCTGGAGATGGCAGTGTTATCGAGTGATCTGCCATTAAAGGAATTATAATTCAGGTCTTTTTAATTCCCTATTGTGGAAATCTTTAAATTAGAACATATCTAAACTGAACAAATCTGTAGTTCTCCTAAGAACAATGCTGACACAGTTCTCTGATGTTCATTAAAAATTGTTATGCCTTGATTTCTATATAATGAGACGTGAGGAAATTTGACAATACTTGCTGGGTTTGGTGCCTGACCCAGCTCCTTGCTAAAGCATCTGCCCAACATTAAACGTGTAAGGAGTTTAATCAGAGATGGCGAGACTCGTGATGGGCTGAGATGGACTGAAACACGATGGCCTCTAGTTGCCATCCTTTACTTTGAGCATCATGAGTCAAAGGCTATCTTTTAAAAAATATAATTCAAGTCATTAGTCATCAAAAGTGTATCGAGTTGAGAATATTAAAACTGACATGAAATGAATGGTTGCTTTGATAACTTGCATATGTGCATTTAAAACCAGGCCTTAGTCTTGCATATGCTTATCGGCTGTTAAAAGTGCATTGCTCAGCAACTTTGAGGCTCTTTAATAGACTGTAGAAACAAGAAGGCTTGCTGATGAGTCTCCTCTGTAATTAAAAAATATATAATAATCAGAGGCAGGAATGTTGTGTACTTTCCATAGATATTTTATAATCATTCACTAACATAAAGCAGTTTAAATGTGTTTTTTTCTTGAGCCAAAGGAATGTAACGTTTCATATTTGTAACTTTAAATACTGCAAGACAAATAACATTACTATGAAGAGTAAATATTTCTATTCTGTTCTATCTGTTTCTTTCTTTTTTTTTTTTTTTTTGTGCTAAAACTTTTTGATTTTGAAGGCACTGGTGCAGGACTGCGGCATAATTTGAAACAGGCATTTGGTTAGCATTGGAAGTTTCATGTCTTTTATTCATTCTTCTTCAGCTTGGATGAGAGTTGCTTTCCTCCTTCGAAGGACATCACTCATCCAGATTTTTTGTTTTGCTCTTTGTAGCCCAGATTCTGGTGATACAAAAAGGCCCATTATGTGCTTATCCTTCAGTATGTGTTTATGCGTTTATGCCCTGTCCTTAAGCATGGCATGTACCCTATGTAAGCATCCAAATGTGTACTGGTGCAACTTCTTGAATTAAGGGCCAGAAGCATATGGTAATTAGATTATAAAATGTACTTGTCTATCCCTGGGGCCCATAGGCATGCTTTCAGCATTTAGTATAACATTTTCAGTATTTGCTGCAAACGCAGTCACCACAAAACAAATCTGAAAATAATTCCACAACTCATGCCACATGTCTGCAGTTCCACACGTACTGTGCGCAGAGGGAAGCAATGAGGCGCTCCTCTCAGACCCTCTAACGCGATAGCGCTCAGCCTTGGGGACAAATCTCCACGTGAGCAGGGTCGCCCTGTGTTCAGAGCTTTGAAGAGGTGCCTAACTGTCTCGCAATCTGTATAACATAAGGATCCACTAAGATGCATTTGTTCAGTTAATTAAAAGTATGTTTTCAAGCAGTAATTGTGGGGTCATGCACTGCCGTTCAAATATTTGATTTCATTTAATTAAAGTGTGTTACCGTTCCTTACAAATGCATTCTATCCTAAGAATTTTATCTTAATGCTTTTATTCAGGATGTATCTGGATAATATTGTGCCTGGCATGAATGTGGTTATTAGTTTACCAAAACTTTTTTTCAGAATTGCGAGAGAATTTTTTAGCCTGTCTCAAATTAACAGAGAGCTCTTAGAAGGAACTCATTGTTCTGCATTTGTTTGCTGATGGAAAGGCACCCACCGACTTCTGTAGAACCTGGTCTGGGTGTAGAGATGAAAAAGATGTTACAAGTGCTGGGAAAATGGAGAAAATTGAGTAATAGTCTCTGTAAAGGATCTGCCTAATGCACTCCTGGTTTCACTGGTCCAAAGATGAGCTGTATTACCAGTCAACAACATCCCAACCCAAGTGCTCGTCTCTATTTTGTATTATTTTCTACCTCCACGCAGCTGCACAATAATTTCCCAATCTATTTACCTAACAGAAAAAAATAAAAAAAGAAAATGGAAGATAGGTCAGATATTAACTCTGAGTTATTAACTCTGAGAATTATATGGTGATTTCTGGGAAAAAACAAAAAATAAAAATCATGCCTTAGACAAATGCTACTTGATTTGGGACTACTTTTGTTGTTGCTACAAAAAATAACAAAGAGTAACTGAAGTTTCAGTTGGGAACAAAGGAAACTATAGGAATTTGCCTTTTTGCTAAACCCAGATCCTATCAAATTGGAAATGGCTGGTAATGTGAAAGCAGCATAATGCAAACTTGCAGTGTGTAAATAAATTCAGTTTGCGTTTTTTGTTTGATTGAGGGTTTTTTTTTTCCTTTTTTAAATTACTTGTTTTGGACAGAAAGACAAATTCTTCCAAGAGTAACTTCTTTCACCTTTGCATGATATGAATGTAATTTAAAGTAGTCCTGGGTTCTTTGGGTGCACTGATATTAAGGATTTGGACAAGAATAAAAGCCATTGGGGTGAAACATCACATATCTGGAGTAGCCTGTCTGTAGTAAGAAAAATATTGATTGCTGTGGCAGAAAACTGTGATATCAGGTCACCTTCCAGCCATTGATTGTTGATTGTCTTCTTCCAAGCTGCCAATGGTGACTGCATTAATTGTGCTGCTGAATGTAGCGATTTCTTATGTTTCCACCATTGTACCTCCATCCATTTTCCTGAAATGATTGAAATGTAATAACCATAAAAAGGCTTGAAATAGGAGCTAGAGAAGTTGGAAAGAATAATGTTTTTTAAATGCGGATCGACAACATTAAATAAAATTAGTGTCATTACATTTCCTCTGGCAAGACTTAGGCAAATTTGAGAACACGGACAGGAGGAAAAAAAAAAGAAGAAATAAGCCAGGAAGAGATGTAACGTGCTGCTAGGGAAAGATCTCTGGAACATGGCTAAAAAGGAGGAACTGGTCTGCTGGTCTGCAGGCCTTTGTTAAATGTTTTATTTTGGCAGTTTGTTTCTGTTCAAGTTCGGCTCACTGACATCTATCTGTCTTTACTGCCCATGTACATACTTGCTTGTGTGACTGTTTTGTCTGTTCTTCTTTATAAATATGCACGTGTGTAGATGTACAGGTGACAATTTATGACTGAAAGGCTGATGTTTTTCAGTTTGTAAAACAAGAACAAGTGAAAGGCTGTAGAAGCTTTCATAGTTTGCAGGTAAATAACTTTTACAGCACAGAGCTATGGCTGGAGTTACATGACTCCAGTTGTGGTCCTTGTGTGACTATACAGAGCATTCCCCTGCTCAATCAAGGGATGTTCTCAATTCATGGTTAACACCCAAATACTTCAGCTGGGATAAGAGTCCTGTTGCACAACATCACGTGCACATACCCAGAGATGCTATGTTCCAGTATTGTGTGTAATGAGCACTAATTGTAGGTGAAAGGAAAGGAAAAGCTTTTCAGGAGTGCATCCACAAACTCCTACAATGACATGTGGATCATGAGCATGGGCAGCACATCGTTACATGCCCTCCCCTCCAGCTGGAAGAGTTCCACAGAGGA
Organism: Lagopus muta; assembly: GCF_023343835.1. NCBI lineage: Eukaryota > Metazoa > Chordata > Aves > Galliformes > Phasianidae > Lagopus > Lagopus muta. The sequence goes on from NC_064444.1 coordinate 15,192,929, forward strand.
AAGGGCTTCATTTTTCAAGAGGGGAAAGCTGGAACACAGCAAGGCTTCAGAAGACATCAGAGGAGAGGTCTGTGTACCATCCTTAGTCCTGGTATTGGCAGTTTGTATGTTTAAGTCATGTAATTTGCCTAGGTCTGTGATTTCAAAGTATGGGTCATGGAGTGCTGAGCAAGCTGCCAATTAGAGCCATCTTCCACTCACCTGCAGCACTGGCCTTGTCCCACTGTCCTGAAAGGAACATTGCGCATCCAGACAAATCCAGAAACAAGACCTTTGCTTGTCCTTATTACTCTTCCAGATTGTTAGCTCATTTCAGCTACGATAAAAGCTGTTTCCCAAACCAAATGTACTGTTAGATAGCAGCAGCATTGACAAAGTGTCTCATTTGAAATCATAGAGGCATTCGTGATTCCATGCAGTGAAACAAAACTCGGGATTTCTTTAGGTATTGGTTTTATTGAATTATGTACAATATAATGTTGATGTTGCTTGTTAACCAGCTTCTTAACATAAGAGCCTTCACCATACGTTTTTAATATGAAATGTACTCATACATTCATTCGATTCTTAATATATTTAAAGGTTTGCAAAATAAGGGAGATGGAAAGTATTCATTTTTCACCGTAAGTGAGCTCTTACAGAGAGGGCAGGCAGGATTTCAAGCAGAGCTTGCTGTGCTGGTGCTGTAAGTCCAGGCACCTTACATATGCCAGAAAAAGAGCATCTGTAAATGTTGTTACAGGGAGATAGATGTACCATGAAGTTTCAAAGGCCTGGAGAGGCATGTGGAAACTGCCTCTGATAATACAGCTGACAAATTAGCAGTTTCTGGTGAGAGGCTCTTTTAGAAGGCTTTCCTTTTCTTTTTTCTTTTTTTTTTCCCTTTTACCTAAGTCTGGCCACATGAATTTTGGACATGTGGGAAAACTAGACTTAAAGAGATGATAATTCAAGTTGTTGCAATAACAGCTCCAAGACCCAATTTGAAAGGCCACCCCCTGCCCCCTCCCTTAACTGGCTTGAAATGCGATACCTTTCATAAAAATAGTGGGAAAGAAGCAACTCTCCTAATCCCTGCCTTTGATGGTGGTGTGGACTATTCCTAAGGGAAATTTGTCCAGGGAGGCTGGTTTCAAGGCTGGTGCTATGGGCCAGATACATCTGGTGTATTGACCTTGTATTCATTTTCTTCTCTACGTTGATCATAAACCAAATTTTAGTACCTTTGTATCCATCCTTCCTACAGACAGCTGCAGCTTTGGGATGGTGTTTTGTTTAGATATGGTAACAGCTGTCCAAGTGTCACAATTTGCCTATTCCTTCAAATTATACTCACTCAGAGACGGTTCTTTCTTTCTTTCTTTTTTGACAGAGAATTTATTAAATAAAAATGAGCATGGCGGTATTGTTATCTGGGAAGATCAGATGTGTCATGTAAGCTGTAGGGTTGGGCACCTGCCATCAAATATTTAAGACAACATCTTAGGATAAAGTGTAGCACGATTTTTAATTTTAAAATCCCTTCTTGCAGCAGAAAAAAAAATCATCTTAGATTCTTCATTTCTAAAGAAAAGAAGACTTAAAACTACATTTGATAATCAAATTCCCCCACCTATGTCCTTACTCTTCATCTATTTAAAAATAAGCAGCAATACTTTTCCCCAAACTTCAGTGCATTTACCTTTATCTGTTCTTCTTGTTTGTTTTGAAACTACTCAGCCAATCTTTATATTCCTCAAATTCTCTGCAGCCAACAGTTTGGGATGTGGATAAAATACCAAACAAGTGTCACCGCAGTGTTGTACATAGTGCTCAATGGAACATAAATTCCGAATTAATGTCAAACTAAAGAGCTGCATGCATTTTAAAAAATGTCCTCAATGACTTCGTTCTTTAGTAGCCAGATGAGGAAAGAATGCATACAGATTACAAGGTGTTATGAGCCTTTCTAGCAAAAGAAGTAAACGGAGTTGTTCACTAAGGTGATTGGCTTGTGTTTTGACTCAGAAAACTGCAAAACAAGTTAGAGAGGGAAGAATGGGATTTGCTGATCTTGTTCAGCAATGCCCGTCTGCTCATTGCAGCCTGGTGGGAAGAAGTAAAGATTCAGCTCTGTTTCATCTGATTCTGTAAAAGAAGCAAAACAGTGGTGCGTGATTTTGATGCAGAAGGACATCTGTAACTGACGAGAGGTTTACCGACGTATTTAATTTCAGTAGCAGTAAAAAGAGCCTACTGCTCAAATCATTAACTGGCTAGAGCTCTGGCATTCCTTCCTACGACTTTACAAGTTTACATTAAGCGTGCTTTTGGTTGTCAGACTCCTGTTGTGACATATTGTTTGAGTCAGACTTCATCAATCTACAAAGCATTACTTGAGGTCTGATGGCATGTGCGCGCACCCAATATGGTGTGTACAAATGGCAGTGATACAGAATTCTCTAATTACTACTTTTCTTTTTAACCCTTAAAAATTTGGGGCATTAAATTTCTGACCTGAATTTTTTCAGAAAGCAATTAGTTGCTTTATCTGCATACAGGAGATAAAATATCGTGGCATTGATGATTTTTCATGTGCAGATGTTTTGCTTTTGGCACATCTGTGTGCAATAAATCCATTTTCTGTGTAGGAATGGTATTTTATTGTATGATTTAATATGAAACCTTGAATAAATAGTTTAAATTGAAATTCCTTGGGAGCAAACCAGAATAGCAATAGCTATGAGTACTGCCTATATCCTTTTTTTGCACATTAGTACGATAGCCAATTGCTTTTAAAAAGCATCAGCTTTACTACTATTGCTTGACAGACAAACAGATAAAGCATTCTTATACAGTCCATCAGCTTTCAATTCTTTCTTCTGTTTGTCTTTTTCCATCTGTGCAAGCCCAACAACTGGGGCTTGCAGCTAGACCGTGGCATTGGCAGCGAGGAGCAGAAACAGGAACATGGTGGAGCAGGAGCGTCAGCTGTGCTCCATCCACATCCTGTCGCCCATCTGGGACCCTGGGGCAAGGCGAGATCTCCTCTGTTGTAAAGCCTATGTAGATTACATAGGTTTGTACATCTGAACAAATGTACGTGGATATCTGTAGAGAGCAGTGTGCTCTCCTCAGGCCAGGCAGAGCAAGGTTGTGAGAGAGGTGGTTAACGCTCAGCCCAGTGGTTCAGCCAGAAGTAGCTTTTGCATCCCCTGTGCTCAGCTGCCAAAAAGCCAACTGTACTGCCACATTAGCACTTCTGTTTGAGAGAGGCAGTTCAGAGTTTAGTGTTCATTTCTCGCACTGGTCCCTACAAATGTGGTGATTATTGGGCTGTGATGCCCAACTTTTCTGTCCGTTATCTGTTTGCATATGAGAGGTAATTGTTGGTTATCTACATATATAAATGTATATGTACATATAAGCAGAGCCATTCAGAGATGTTTGTTTGCTGGGAGTTTATCTCAGCTTTCTGAAGTATTTTATATGTAAGATCTGTGTCCTGGTGCATGTTGAGCATGCATCATATCTCACAAATATATGTGTCTAGACACCATTCTGATTTTTTAGATAATGCTCTAAATCCTTGTAAACTGATCCCTGGTAATGCACTCAGTAGTAACCCTAGGCATCAAAAGTTCTTTTTTAAAAAACAAATGCTGGTTTAGAATAGAAACATGTTCCTCTTTTGAAGTGTATGTTGTTATCAAGTGGTACCAACACCAATGTTGTGCCTTTTATTCTGTACGGTGCAAGGCATGTGTCTGTGTGCAGGCCTGCCATGCCTGAGGAGTGCTCTTTGTGCAGCTGACCAGCAGCTTTCTTCCTCAGCTGAGCTGTGCTAACAGCAAGTGGCACTTTGGTCAAGGCTGAGCAGCTAAGTGGAAGCCAGGGTACCAATCCCATTTCCAGCCTTAAGGGCCGTTCTGTTTGCATTGAGTCTCCAGTCCTTGCCCCATTACTGGCCTGGGGCTGCACAAAAGACACCCAAGTGGGCCATAGCACCAGAAGCTGAGAGGCAAGCAGGCCCTGTGTGTTACCAGCAGCAGCATAGTGCTGCATTGGCAGTCCCTCTGACCTGTGCTCCTGGAAGTAGAAGGGAACTTCAGCAGGTTTGCAGGGTGTTGCATTTGCTCATAGGAATAAGAGACCTTAAAGAGCTGTGTCAAGAGAGATGTAATGACCCGGTAGGTGAAGAGCCAGGTAAGACAGTGCTCTTGGTTTCTGTCTCAGGCTACGCCAGATGCTTGCTGCATGACCTTGGGTGAAAGACTAATTCTCTCAGTGTCTCAGTTTACGCATTAGTGAAATTAGAGTAATGATACTTACCTATCTCACTGGGGCTTTTTGAGGCTTAATTAATTGATATTTGTAAATCACTTTGCGATCCTCTAGTGAAAGTTGTTAGAGAACTGCCAAGTATTTATCCACTGTTTTTTCTCCTGCTAGTCTGCACTCATCCATCTATTATCTAAAAGCATGCTCACGACTAGCAACAGATAGTAGCCAAATTGTTCTTAATGGGAGATGTATGGAAGCTTTTACAAAATTGCTTTTGCAAATTACCATGCTTTTGAAGTACCATGTGTGGGGATGCAGTGAAATACAGTGCAGACAAGTGTTGGTGTTACTCGCTGAGCCAACTGGGGCTGTGATTTCTTGTATAATATCTTTCAATGAATCCAAACATGCAGGAATATTTTGAATTTCAAATGGACCTTTCTTTTAATTGATTTGCCTTTAGAAAATTCTTCAGGGCTCCTAAATTTTTTTTCCTGCGGCTTTCATTCCAGGTAGCCTTTCAGTAACTGGAATGTAAATGTTTCAGATTGGGGCAGCAGATGAACACGGAAATTTGTTATCGTCACTTATTTTGCTCTTTCTTCTCCCTTTGGGGCACCCAGTGGGCTGTGCCATGCTGTGGGCTCTGCAATGGCAGCAGGCTCCCACAGGTGAGAGTGTGAGAGTGCCATGACCAAGCAACAGAAAGTGTCTCACTTGTCCCCTGGTCCCCTCTTGCTCTAAGCCCTCCCCACCTATTCTGCAGCTCATGGGGGTTCCTGGTGCATCAAGGAGTCAGGCCAGCATTCACTGATGGAGGCAGGAGAGGCATGGAGCTCCCAGCACATCAGCTGCACCAGTAGGGGCACAATGCCACCAGCGAGCATAAACCACACCGGGGCTGCTTTAGGGTGAGCTGTGGCAGCACATGGCATCACCATGCCTGTTTAGCTGAGCACATGCTAGTATCAGGAAGGGAAAAAGTTTAATAACACCGAAATAGGAAAAACTATAAAAATGGAACAAAATTCCCATCCCCAGAACTCTGAATGCAGAGCCAGCCTTTACAAGCCTGCTGAGCCCCTGATAACTTCCGTTCCCAATAGTACATCTCATCTCCTGTTGGTTTTCTTTTTCAGTAGCTACAGCTGGAGGAAACAAGAACATGCTAAGGGTTTTATTTCTTGCTGGGATTAAATGTAGAGATACTGATATTTCCTGCTGGAAATAAATTTAAAAAAATAAGATCAACACAGCATTCCCAAAATGAATGGGACTGCTCAGTTCTCTTGCCTTGCAGGCCCTGTCTCTTCCTGTGGCTGCAGGAAGCCAAGCTCCTGGCTGCCCTTGGGGAGTTCTTCCTGAATCCAAAGCAGCTGAGGGCTATCCTTGAGACCTGAGCATTGCACGTGGCACTGAGCAAGAGCCCAGCATTTCACATTCCCTCCTCTGCATCTCAAAAGTTTGCTCTCCTAATTTAAAATCAATATGCTTCCACAGAATGCTTCTTTTTCTACCAGCTGGTGTATTCTAATGAAAACGATCTCATTGGGAAATTTCCAGGCAGATGTAATACTGGGGCCTGTGCTCCTCTGGTTCCATTCTGGCATTTCAGGAGCATCTCTGAGCTGCCAGCTTAACATCAGCCCCAACTTCTGCAATGTTAAAAGTGTTACAGGCAACGTATTGGAAGGAATGTGGAGAATCCTTCTAGGGGATTGTTGCTGTTGGTACTCATTATTCAGCACTTGGTAAAACAACGGTTCTGGCTGTAACTTTATTACAGGTGAATACAGTGTGAGAATTAAAACAGTATGATTTTACTCAAAACTGAATCAAAAGCAAGGGTCAGGGGAGTTTTTGTAAATGGCATTTATTACTTTGTACTGTATATGCTGTCCTTCCTTCTGCGTTCAGCTTTCTTTTTCATTTGTATTCTTTTTCTTTTATATGGCCATTTGAAGCTTTCCATTTTTTATACAGAAGTGTGTTCATACATCTTACCATCTTATCACACATCTGGTGTGTGCCAGCTGTGCCCCTTCCACATGGATCTCAGCAGAACATCTGGTCATCGCTGGCCATCAGCTGGTGGTATCACCACTGCTGGTGTCACAAAGATGTGCAGAGTCTCAGCATGTTTCACATTTAGGTCACAATATGTTTCCTGTGATAGTGAAATACTTGCTTGTTTTTTTAACCTAAATCCATCCAGTGATGCAGCATTGGTCTCAGCACCAAGTATGGATGAGTTCTGTAATTGAGCTGCTGCTCAGGGTGGGAGCTATCAGCTCAGTTGTGATGGGAAGTCCTTAAGTTGGCTTTGCTGCTGGAGGAAATCCATTTTGCAATTGCGTTCTCAGAAAACTACATAGAAGTAAGCACTGCTATGGACAGCTGAGACATGGGGAGCTTTGGTTTTTAACTACTGCTGGTACTGCACTTAGCAGGCTGGAGAATGAGTCATGCACCAAAGGCCCAGTTTGCTCTAATGGAGGGATTCATTTTGAGTAGTTCTACTTGGGTGAGTATCTTCCAGGGACTGTTAACAACAGGGGGAAGTGCACAAAATCACCCCATAATACAACCTCATAAGAATGCTTTTACCTTCTGTGAATTAATACTCCTGCCACTGTTGTTTGCACTGAAATGTAATGCAAGCTGGAAAATTTCCCAGGCTAGTCTAGAGCAGGTAAATCATGTGCAAGATTTTAATTTCCTAACATTAAACAAATGGCCTTCAGATGAATGAATAGAAATGTAAATAGCAATCTGGTAACAATTTGGTGATTGATTTTTAACTTTGATTTCTTTTGGAAATTTATCCTTTATTTTTATGAAAGTCTTTTATGGTAGGTGCAGTTTATTGGCCTTCTTAATGATGGCTGGTTTCACTATAGAGAATAAACAAAAGGAAAAAAACAGACTTGAGCTGTTCTGGAAAATAGCTAGAAAGTAGGAATGGACAAGAGAAAAAAAGTCCTCAGATCCTAAATAAGTGATAAGGCACTACTGAACCTTGCTTCCATTTAGAAAAAATGCATAATGTTCAGAACAAGCCCTCCGAAGCTGACAGCGCTGAGACATTCAAAGCTCAGACCAGGCAAAGTACTGGGAGAAACATGGCTGTGTTCTCCACCCTGTTTCTCTACTGGTTTCAGTTGCTCTTGATGCCTAATTTGTGGCAATTCTTTGTCCAAAGCACAGTGTGTACCATTAGTGTGTTTTTCCACAATACCAGTCCTGCAGTGCCAGCCTCAGTGCATCCTGCTTATTTGTATTTTCCTGTTAATGAGTTTGTTGGGATTTTTTAGATGGTGGGAATATGATCATAAGGAAGGCTTGGTTTAGGGCTTCAAGCTGAAAATGTGAGCTAACTTCATGGTCCAGCCATGTCAGTGGAAGACCCCAAAAGGAGATGTTCACCATATTAGACCTGCATCTTTGTGCTTCCAGGTGGAATTTCTGCACTTCACAAGGCTTTGGTATTAATACGTAATCTTCCCACAAAGACATCCAGAAGGGGCATCCCAAAGTATCATATTTTATGAGTTTTGATAGAAGGTGTTTATGAGGGAAGGGGAAGGATCAGAGTATTCAGTGAATTAGGCCTAGACACAGACCATGGACAATTACACAAATGAAAGAACCCCTCTCTTGAGATTTCTTTCTTGTCCCCAAGTACTTCTGATCACAGAAAAGTCATGTGTGAGGGTGTGAGACTGTGATGTTCACTGCAGGACTGAAGCCCTATCTTGTCAAGGACCACTGAGGTACTCAGCAAACATCTGTTGTTGCCATATCTGGCCCAATATCTAGTTATAATGTATTAAAAATAAACACTCTGTGAGAAATGAAACAGGATTTTTATCTGTTGGAATTTATGAAGCAAATAGCATGCGTGCATGTGCGCGTGCACGCGCTGTTCCCCAAAGAGTGCTGCTTAAATGATTGTTTGCAAAGTGGAACAGCTATGGGGAATTCATTTGGAAGCTGGCTTAAAATACAATTAGCTTGCTGTGCAAAAACCATCATGATAGCTCTGGTGCTTCCTTATTGACAGAGACTGCAGGGGTAGCAATGAAATTATAAAATAAATCTCCCAACCAACCATCAGTGTTCATTTGAAAGAGGGCATTCAGCTACAGTCCCAAAATCAGCTGCAGTACATTCTACCGAAGTACTTTGACTATAATTATTGGGATCCTGAATGAGATAAGAATGGCAATTTCATTATCAGATAACGTTAACATATGCTTAGAAGGATTCCAACTTGATAAGAATCATGATAATGTTTTCTACTCAGTGAAAATATCAACATCTAAATATTTAATACAGCCACAGAGAATGTAAATGAAGTGAATTTTCAGAGTAAAATGAGACGAAGAGCTTCCCCTACTGCCGTGCTTTCCTTTTAATTTTTGATGACTATTTGTTCTTCTGAAGCTTACATAAGCACTATCACAAAATCCTGAAGCCCTCTTCTTCCCTTCCTCAGCGATACGACTAAAGGCACGTTTAGCTCACATGCTAATTCAGGAACACGCCTAACTGCTACTCTGCTCAACAAAACTGTGCCACAGCTTTACGATGTGAACTAATTTGTGAGCTGAGAATCCTCCATTCATTCTGCTCATGAAACCCAGCCGTACTTTATGTAAGAATGTGGAGAAGAAAGACAAACGGTTTATCCTCTAAGCCACCCAGCATCCTGTTCCTGATATTTCAGTAACATATGCTAACATATGCTTTCCTCAAGAACTTCAAAAACATGCTTTTAGCAGCAATGAAAATAGTACCATACATCGAATTCAACTTTAAACCTCATAGTTTACCTCTAATACCATTACCTCATGTATAGAAGAAAATGTAAATCTAAAATATGCTGGTGATTATAACCTTTCTTCCTGACAGACACTGCAATATAAATGCACATAAATTGAATTTCTTCTTTAAAGAAATCTGAATACCTTTGGAGCATTTTAGCAAATCATCTCCAGCCCTTATGGCACAACTTCAATGGACTGTGGAAAAGTGCTCTCCCTATGGCATGACTCTTGCAACAGAAGGACACAGCAAGGCACAGACATGCCAAGAAAAATAGAATGTACTCCATTGATATTCAAAATTTATTTTATTAAACTTTCACAAAAGACTGAAAAACTGGAAGCTGGTTTTATTAGAAAAGGCATTCAAATATTAACTCTATGAGTGCTGTTTGCATTGCTCATCTGGAAGGAATAACAATGGAAGATACACAGTTTGACTTTGCTCCCTCAAATTGTTGTTTGATTCCTTGTGTTAACCATTAAATCAGGAACTGTGAGAGTGGATAAGCTGTTAGTGGGGGATCCTGATGCCGATTCTTATCTGGTAGATAAGAATTCCTCAGAGGGGTTCTCCCTCAGGGGAGAAATGAGTGCATTTGAGCAATCTTGTGCTAATTAGCAAATATGCCAATTGGTGGATAACAGCCGTATTTCAGCATCCCATTTCTATGGGAACATATGGCAACGTTCCTGAATACCGTCAGCTGTTGGTGTTTATCTTAGAATAAGGATGGGAAATAAAGATGCCAAAAAAAGTATTTTTCATTGCGGCAAATACTAATATTTCCATAATATGTTGGAAGGATAAACTCACTGAAGTTTTGTGAGTGTTGGGCAGAGTGGAGAATGGCCAAGGTTTGCTCTGAGCTGGCTGGATTGCTTTGCTCCAGTCAAAACCAGGCAGGTGTTTATTTTAGCAAGGTGAGATGCTTCAGAGTAGTAATGTTTTTAGCCTCATCCTGCATAGTGAATGCACATAACTTATGGCAGTCTGGGGGACTGAAAGAACTGCACATTGATGGAGGCTTGTCACATGATATATTTTAGGATGATCTACTGCCAGGTAAATTCGTGGTTTAGGAAAGTTACCTCGGTGATGAAATATTACCCTTAGCCTTCGGCTCCACATACGATACAGACTTTCCAACTTCAGAACTGTAGAAACTGGTAAATGCTGCAACTTGTCAATAAACACGATGTGTTTGAGCGTCAGCGCTGCCCCGCTCTGTCGTTGCAGTTAATGGTCTGTGTGAGCTTTGATTCCTATAATCACCTGGTTTTGGAGCATTATAATTTATGCATAAACATTTATTCACAGCAAAAATCAAGTATGTGACCTAAGCCAAAAAACGTTTTTTAATAAACAGAGCCTGTTTTGATGCAGAGTTTACTATTTATGTTTTGAAGAAATAATTTTTCATAGAGATGTTATGAAAGAAGACTTTGGCTATTTGTTTTTATGAATGACAGTGCAGGGACATCCAGGATGCATGGCACAGCGACATGGTGCTGGATAACCAAAGCTCCTCCAGAGTCCTGTGCCATGTGAGCACCGTCCAGGTCCACATCATCAGCTATGCAACCATCCTCTCCATTTCTCCACCCAAGTTAGAAGAGGCAGTGGGTAAAAGCCTCAAAGCTTCCCAGTAGTTTAGGGCCAGATTAGAGTTGAGGCTGCAAATGGCTTTTAAAATCTGCCCTTTAGACTCCTTCTCAGTGAGACAGTGAAGGCACTTAAGAGTCTGAGTCTCATCGAGAGCCACTGGGATTTAGACCCTGTGTGCCAGAATAAGTGTCTAAAGGTTCAGGTAATCATTTCATTTATTGAATGCATGCAGACATTTTCATGCTCTTTCAGACACCTGACTGCATTTGGGAATTTGACCCCAAGACGCATCTGAATGTCCTGTGCTTACAGCATGAGCTGATGCTGTGCCAAGTCACCTGGAACACTTCATTTGTCTTATGCTAGCAATTTAAGTAAAACTTGTTTGAGTATTTAAACAAGTGCCTTTTAAAATCTAAATTAATTTCCTAATCCTAACTATGGCAAAGGTGGGAGAACAAGCGCGTGTGTTTCTGGCCAACGCTCTGCTTTGGTTGCTGCAAGAGCACTGCTGGTGTTGATGCAGCAGTAGTTCTGTGGTAACATGGGCAGGCAGGGAAGCATTGTGGTAGGCAGGGAGTCATTGTGGTAGGCAGGACGCTGCCTGGAAGGTTTGCCTCATTTTCTGTCCCTGCTGCATCAGTCCATGGCTGAACACTGTCCACTGATGATGTCCATAGTCTCTGCTGCAGTGAACATTGTGGCCAAAAAAAGCTTGATAATGTTGAAGATGATAGCTTCAAAACCAGAGGGAATATAAAATGATCTCTAAACTTGCAATCTTTAGGTCCAGTGAATTTTAAGACAAGCTTCTAATTTTGGCCTCTGGCCACAATGTGTGAATGTTTGGGGTTGGTGATGATGTACAGAATGATGGTCATTTGAGCATCTGTCTGTCAGTACACACATTCGAGAGATCAGTTCTTCCTGAAGAATTCTTGTTCCCTTCCAGTATTGATTAGCTGCTGTCTTTGGTAGGTTATTGTTTCTTTTGGAGATCTGAATATGTTTTAAAAATAGATACATAACCTCCCCTTCCCCCAACCCCTGCAGAGTTGGTCATCTGGAGATGATCCTCAGTCACAACTCCAGGCTCTTTCAGAGGTTTGCAATAGAAATGCTGACAAAATGCTAACTATGCCATAATTCAATAGCTATGTAAATATGGGACATAATGTACTTAATATGCTAATCTCTGAGTATCAAGAAGAAAAATCTCACTGGAGCAGAACTCAGCTATGGTGTAACAACGTTTTGCTCGCGGGAAAGAAAGGGAAAGAATTGCAAAGCCTGTGAGAGCGGGCTGCTTCTTCTGGTTAGCCCTGGCATTTCTGGGAGAATAAACAGCATTTCTTAATTTTCACTTCAACCACTAGCTGTTTTTCTTTATGGTATGTCCTGCCAGTTAGACTTGATTCTGCCATGTTTTCAATGATTTATTTTTGTTTGACAATAACGTAAAACACAAACCAGCTGATGCTAGGTTTTAGGTCCATTAGCTGGGAACCACAAACCTATGCCATGTCACTTTTTCTTTTTGTAGTGCTGTTTCAAACTTACTGGCATAATTGATTGATCTTTTTCTTTGTCTGGATTAAATGATGCTTTTGGCCAGAGTTCCATACCAGGAAGCCAAATTTTCTTACTCTTATGTCTCCCATCTCAGTGTTGCTTGAGACTAACTATGTAGTACTCAAATGCCTCATTTGTAAACACACAATTATGGACACAAAATGCGCTTCTTAATGTTTCCCCAGTTTGACTCTGCTGCTAGCCTAGTGATGGCTGCTGGTGTAGGAGCCAACTCATTTGTGCTATGCCAGCACTCAGAAAAATGCTGGATAATGTGCAAATACTTCAACCTGATGCTTTTAAAAAGCCAGTCCCTAAAGAATGTACTTGCAGATGGGGTTCTGTTAAATACATGTATCTACGCATACACTCTGCATGCCACTACATGGATTTTGGCAGGATCCGGTTAGCAGAGGTGCTGGCAGATGATTCCTGCAGAGGCCTTTGCATTGCAGTGGGACTCCCAGACATTAAACAGGAGAGAGAATGATAGCGATAGGACAAGGGGGAATGGTTTGAAACTGAGACAGGGGAGGTTTAGGTTAGATAATAGTAGGAAGTTTTTCACCCAGAGGGTGGTGAGGCACTGGAACAGGTTGCCCAAGGAGGCTGTGGATGCCCCATCCCTGGAGGCATTCAAGGCCAGGCTGGATGTGGCTCTGGGCAGTCTGGTCTGGTGGTTGGTGACCCTCCACACATCAGGGTGTTGGAAATGAATGAGCATTGTGGTCCTTTTCAACCCAGGCCATTCTATGACTCTTTGATTCTATGATTGCCCAAGAGCCACACTCAGCCCATGGGAGATAGGGGTGTCAGACAGCCCTGTCCTCTTCTGCTGGGCTGCTAGGCAATGCTACGCTGTGCCAGTTCAGTCCTGCACCCCCATGCTCCCTCTGTAGTTGTAAGAGAAAGGGAAAAAGATCTCCATGAACTGCAGAAGGAAATGGGATGAAATCAGACTGTGGAAACCTTTTCCATGTTTTAAATCTTCTCTCTGCGTCTGTGGGCTGTTCAGATGTGTTATAAGCCAGCTAATACTTGCTTCTGAGAAGCCTGTAGGATAGACAGAAGATCTGGAAGGGAGGTGGGATGAGGTGGAGCCAATCTTTCAGTCTTGTCGGGGTTCTGAAGAGGCTGTCTATACACTAAAGCGTGCAGGCAGCTGGGTGCTGGGCAGGAGGGCCTGGCGAACTGATTCTAGTTGTGCAGGGAGGCAGGTTTTGGCGAGGTCACAAAGCAAAGAGTAAAATCAAAAGGAAATACCATTTCCTCCGCTACAAGATATTAATATCCTGTTCAATTTAATTTCAACCTTCTGTTATTGCAAACCCTTTAATATGTAGTGTCACCTTGGCAAGGATTTTCCGACAGTATCAAAAGCGAGTTTCCCCCTGACTGTTGTCACAGAGCCTGCTGCAGCTCTGCACAATGCAGCCACCCAGGCAGCAGTCATGGAGGTGGCTGCTACAAGGAGAACTGTCCCTCTGGGCGAGGAGCTGCCCCAGCCTTGCTCAGTTGTGTGCTGGCTACCAGCTGTGCCAGAAGACTGGAAGTGAGGAAGCATTGGTGTGCCTTAACAAAAAATGGGAGGGAATGAAATCAAATGGTTTGAAATGAACAGTTGCCACCTAAGATGGCAGATTGCTGGTTCTGTGGATATACAGCCTGTGTATGATCAACAAGAGCCCAAGTGTGGGGTAAGTGCTGAATTGATACTCTCAGGCTGTGCAATCCTGCTGCACATGAGTGTGCAGTGACAACCTGGCTGTGGCTGAGAGACACAGCAGGTACACACATCCCCATGTTTCCTTGTGCTGGGAAGTGAAGCAGTTACACATTAGTAAGCTAGAAGTGCTTATTCTCACACTATTATTTAAGGGAGAGGTGCTATCCCACTTCAATTAATATTGATTATTCTGATCAAGTATAAAAAAGCATTTTCACAAAGAGACTTCCTGCCTTTACCATGCCATAGATCTCATGTTAATTTGCCCAGTGCTTTTTTCATGAAATCATGCAGTTTTTAGTTTCCCAGCTTGGTTTGTCCCTAGTCATCTGCTGGAGACCAGGAGCAGGACACCAGAGCCTTCTAAGGACTCAGGACAAATGATAAAACATTTCAGTGTTCATTAGTATTAATTTCATGAGCAAGTTCTAAATTGTTCTTCCAGTACTGAAAAGTGACAAGATCCAAGAAACTGAGGATAGAAGATGTTAGCAATTCTCTTTTGCAAATCCATTTGTGTTAGGCATGAGATTTAGATTTCCATTTATATCCTGGAGAGCCAAATAAATCAATGTTTCATGAAGGCCTTTTTTCCTACTTTTTGAAGATATTTCTCCATAATGGTCCTTTTTCTTTATGTTATTGAAATATTTCCTTTGGAATTACCCCCGTTTCACAGTAGACACACTCTGAAGTCAGCAATCACACGACTTCAGCTGTGCCTATTTCCCACTGACCAGCAGTTTTGATGAGGTAGCATTTTATTTAGGTATTTGGTGTTGAATCAATAGCTTCACTAACTTTCCCCTCCATTCATCATCTGCCTCATCTGTGTTTTGTTTTGTGTTGTTTTTTGTTAATTTTTAATTAGAGGGTCTCCATCCCAGCAATGGAGCTCTCAGCATCCATTCCTGTTTCCCTGTGCAACTTAGGAAGGGTTCTGGGCTTTTCTGAAGTTTCATAATAATAACCAAGCGCAGTACCTGTAACTCAGCTCACTCTGCTGGATCTGTAGCCATCACCCTGAGATTCAGTGCCTCAAGCTGATGGCAGCTGTGCCTTTGGCATCCCACTGTCCCTACCACATTCCTGGAGCCGACCAAAAAGACACAAAGCAGAGCCCCCAGAAATGTCCAGCACTGCTCTGACTTTTGGCGTTATCGTCACAAAAATGTTTCATTTGGAATTGTTTGACATCTCTGGGATCTCGTGGTGGTGTGACAGGGTCAGGTTCACCGTGAGGTTTCTCTTCATTTCAAAGCCGTCCATTTCTCATTCAGTAAGTTTTGCATTTTAAACCTCAAAACAAATAACCTCGCTGATTCTCACCTGCCGTGTGACTGTGCTGCAGACTGCTTCATTGTCTGTTGCCTAAACCAATCACAGATTAAAATAGAGAGAACAAATTTTGTGTACAACAGAAGTGCTTTTTTTAAAGTGCTTTGAGAGCCTCAGCTGAAAAACTGGTATTTTAACCACCTTGTCCAGCTTCAGTATTTTATCATTTGAAAATATAAAGTGTGTAGGGGCTTTCTTTTACTAGTGACTTGGGAAAGTATAAAATCAATGCTTTCTCTATTTTCTGACTTTTATTAGCCTAAGAGTGGGAAAGTATACTTTTAAAAATACATACACCCTATTTTTGTCTTTCAGCTGTTGAGAAAGCTTTGCTATTGCCCAGAGACATGGGAAACAGTGATGGATAGTCAGAGAGGGCAACCCATCTCTTTTATTCCCACTGAGCTCCATAATTTGTAATGCTTATTGTGTCTGAAGCTAAATCTCAGGCATTCCAGAGCCCGGATGCTGTGTGCCACAAGGACTGGAGCTCCGGGCTGGGAGGCAAAAGCCGTGGAGCCAGAGATTGGAGACCAATCTGAGGGTGGTAGGACAGGGATCAGTGCTCCGTGTTCCTGCTCCTTGTGCAGAGTCTGCGTCAACAGAGAAGGGTGTCATGTGCTGCCAAACCTGAGTAAAAGCCTCATGCACTGGTACAGACTTCAATGGAGAGTCCAGCCTTTCTCACTGCCCTGTTTTCCCCACCGCTCCCCCACCAGCCAGGTGTGCATCGTGATGCTTTCCCATGCACAAGATCAGTGGCTGAGAATTGAAGTGACTTGTTAGCGGCGTTCTTCAGATTTGGGTCCTGTATGAATAATATATTGATAATGGTTTGTTATTGTGCTTTGGTTTCCTCTCAAGCATTGTCAACTGTTGTTCTAAAGTACATTAAAATGCAGAAGGAGTATTTTGCAGTCAGGTATGGCTCTGCTAGAGAGATGTAATGGGGAGAAACAGGCTTCAGCTGCTAGGCAGGCAGTTGTCTTGATCGTACATATGTCTTAACTTGTGGAGAGACAAAAGTAGTCTTCATGCCAGGGATGTCTGAAAACTCACCGAGTTGTCATCTCAATAAGCTATCAGTTAGGACCGTTGTCGTTTTGTTACTGTCTCTTGTGTGGCTTTATTCACCTCTCCCTGCACTTTATTGCAGGGGAAGTCAAAAAAGTCCTAGGTGTCTTTTTGATTTTTATTTCTATACAGCCTTAATCTGTTTTACATCTGTGTTTGACTGCAGAAACGCAAGAAAGGATGAAAATGGATCAATCCACGGTAAAGCAGTAGGAGAGCTATTTAGTACTGTTGAAATAACTCCTGCCCTATCCTGACAGATCTCGGTGCTAGAGCTTCAAAAACACTAGCCGTCCTACAGAGCTGTGTGGTTTTTTTTCCTAAGTGAAGTACTAGTATTCCCTCTTGGTACATTTCTGAAACTCTACATATGTATGTTTGCTAGAAATATTTAGGAGAAACAGCTGGACATTACAAGAAAGCTGTCTTCTATACTTAATCTTTCTATATGACCCAGTTCATATTTATAGCATATTTTCCTTCAGCTTTCCTCCTTCTAACCCTTATCCTCTCAATCTTCTGCATTTTGCATTTCTGTCTAGCCATACTTTCTAAGAGGAGACCACAAAAGATGCAGTGCAGAACATTGTCTGTGCTGAGGCCTGATCCTGTGCTGCCAACTAACAGCCCCATGGCTGGAGCTGCCAGGGAACCCACAGCCTGGCAGCACCAGGATTCCTGCCCTGCCGTGTTATACTTGCATTTACAGATGTAAAAGGAGAAAAATTAAGGACGAGTCATTTGTAGCCACAAAGTATTTGCAACTATCTTTGAATTAGCACTTCTGCAGTGTTGCTGAATGCCTATCGTGAATCACCTCCTTCAAGCTAGGGTTCCTCATACAGCATGGCTCAGTCCAGCAGAACATGGGTGACCTTCCAGGTTAACTCCAAGCCATTTAACTGGGCTCAGGCTAGATAAATAAATATCCTCTAAGTCACTGTTGCTCTTAGGTCACTGTCTGGCTAATGCACAGAGAATATGGAGAATCCTGGGAGGATTTTTTTCCCCTTCTTCTGTGGTTCAGTCTATGGGGCTGAACAGTTGCTTCTACTTTGGGATTGAGTTGAACATTTCAATAGCTTATATTTTAATCAAAATCAGACTTGTGTGTATGTGTACATTTTCCTGCAACCAGCCCAGCAGAATTTTCTTTAGGGTATTTTGAAATCATTACACTTGATGGGTGATGTGGTGCCTTCTGACATTCTGAGACAACATTCATCTTCATTACAACTAAATTAAGTCATTGTTGCTGTACTCTAAACAGTATAAACAAATCAAGTAATAGGTTGCTACAGAAAAGCTGCTAGGAGTATCAAGCCTGTAAGGATAACAAATGTCCATATTTTGATGAAGAAAATGAGTAAAATAAAAAAACCCATCCCCTGCCTCAGCCTCCTCCATAAGAATTCACATCCTCCCTCAGTCCCTGAAGTTCCTATTTTCTGCAAAGAATAGGCTGCTGAAAGTTGCTTATCCAAGCCTGAGCACTTTAAGTTTCCAATGTCCTTGAGTATGAGGTTTGTATCACTGCTTTCTAGCCATTCACCTGTACAGTGATGAGACAAAATTAGTTGTCTTTTGGTAAGCAGCCTTGCAAAATGGGGCTGGTCTAACCCCATTGATCAGCAAACATCTGCGGTTATCATTCCCTTTTTACTATGATGCAGACAATCCCAGGCTTTCTGAAGGGGAAGGCACTCTGCCAAGCTGGTTGGGGTTCATCTCAGTTAAAAATCTCCAGTCCAAAGCAGCCTGAGGAGCACCCCTATGTGATATGCTCTGTTTTTTCTTTGGGTTGGAAGATGAACATATATTTTCCCAGTGAATTTGTCATGTAACCCAGGTTACAATAATCTAACCTGAAAATACTGAAGATACAAACATTGGGTTGTTATCCCAGCAGGAGAGTCAGGAGTGCAGTGATTGCCTCTGCTCGAGCACTCAGTACCAAAGATGGATCTAGTGAGACCAAAACACAGCATCATATTTTGACCTGGACAAAGCCCTGCAGATGAAGGTGAGCCTGTGTACTGCTTCATTCTTCCAGGGTTTTCTCCTTTCCACCAGCATTGGCTTGTCAGGGTTTGTTTTAAGCCAGCTGTTCTTCTTCCAGATTCCTGTCTCCCTCATGCACTAAGAGGTCTGGAAGACTATGCTGGCTGTGCTGGATGTAAGGGATATGTCTTGGGATGTTGCTGGGCTATTAGTCCATATCACTGCATAGTAATCCCCTGAGAGGACAAGTAATAAATGGACCGGACAGTAGTTAGCAGCTCAGAGCAAACTGGGACTAGACAGTAGCTATGAGGTTGTTGGCACTGAATGCAGGTTTCCTGAGGATGGGCTGGGCTGCCTTGGTCACAGAGCTCACGTACTCGCCTTCCCAACCTGCTGTTCCAAATCAAATAGGTTTTTTTCTTTCTTTTCTGGGATAAATAAATCACACCATTTTTAAAAATCGAGCTGCATGTGAATTCCATGAGCCAGCAGAGTGGAAAATCTGACAGAGAAAACATGTATTTGCTTTTCTTTTTTAAGAGTAGCAGGACTTCTCTTACAAAAACAGTTAATCCACTGTTCTCCAGCTTTTCAAAACATAAAGCCCATGATGTATCTGTCTGAAGAAGATGTGGTAAAAAATTCCTCTGGGCACCCTTGGCTGCGGATGTCGATGCTCTGCTGTAGCAGGCTGTGCACGGCTGTGCTCGAGTCACCTGGGAATCCTCCTCTGCCACAAACCCACTGTGCAGCCGTACAAATACCTCACAGAAGCACGATGGAGATGTGTATTCCTGCTCTTCCCAAGAGAAACAGTCTCTTTACTGCACGTTGTGGATGCAAAAGTGAGCATTAGTGACGGAATAGGTTCTTTAAAGGTTTTTCTAACTGGCCTGGGACACGGGGTGGCCCCTCTGGAGCTGCCAGTCCCAGGTGCCTTCTGGAGCACTGCATGACACTGATCCCCTTACACTGGCTGGTGGCACGAATGCCACAGGTTAGCCTTTGGATAACATATAGCTTGTGTCTAAGCCAGCATTAGATTTAGAAAACAGAATCATTTCCCAAAGCCCAGAGGGAGCAGAAAGGGAAGCAAAAGAGAATGGTTCTTAAAAAGTCTTATGTTTCTCTTTGGAAGAAAATTACCATCATCTATCTTTCCTTTCTTGCAAGCTCCTGGAACCTACTAGTAGTGCCCTGCTGCTGGATTCTCAGACTTCTATTTTGCTGAAGAATATCTCTCTGCTGCAGGTGCCAGTGTCATTTATCAGAGGATGATGTCAACATTCCTGTGTCATACATGACAAATGACAGCAGAAAGGAGTGCCCCTTGAATTCTCTTACTTTCACATGGCTGTTTCCTCATTTACTTTCTTCCCTCTGGTTAAATGACACTTTATTTCCTACCATGTGTCAGCTCAGACTGCTATTGCTTTTAGAGAGGGCTGTGTTCAGATCCAGTCAGTACCAGACACCCAGCTCCAAATTCACTGAGTGTGAATATAGTCGCACTTCAATGGATGTGAACTTAGCTCTCCTGATTTTGGGGCAAACCCTGCCTAATCTTACATCCCTGAAAATGCCAGTGAGTTTCTCTGACGGGTTCTCAGTAGCAGAGCTGAATGGATGTGAGAACATCTCCCTCATCCTCTGCTTCTAACACTTCCTAAAAGATGACTGGTTTTGAGCTAATGACAACCGAACACAGAAGCATTTGCTTTGCAAAGCAATTTCCTGCTCCTGCATCAGTGGGCACTTGGCAGCAGAAATCCATGCGCTGGCCCCGCTGAGGCCTGGGCTGCAGCTCTCTGCTCTATGTGTGCCTGATTTAAAAGGTAACGTGGAAATTAATGGGATCAGCATCTGATGGTGCACTCAATAAGTGGAGCAGACCAAAATAAAAGCTTGGGAAGAAAACAGGGAAGGCAGAACATATATGCTGCCTCTAATCCTCTTTTTCTTCTGCTTCTTTCTATTCTTCTTGCTGGAAGAAGGGATTTGGACACTTCTCTCTTAAGCCATGACTGTACAAAAAGGACTTTATTTTTAACTCCTGTTAAAACCCTTTCTTGGACTCAGCAGCAACAATTTTAACATGTTAACTGACTGCGATAACCCGGAGGGGGGAGCTTAGGGTTTATCTTGACCAGCAAATACCTCTTGAAATTGCTACTACTTTGACTACCATTTGTTAATGTGTTGGTACAGACAGTGTGTGCTTTTAAAAACACACACCTGTACTCCTAATGACAGCGAGGCCTTGGGGAAGGAAGATGATTCACGGGACTGCTGTGCTCTGCTCTTTCCACCCACTCAGCATTTGGTCGTGGTGTGTTTTCCCCTGTTCCAACATGCCAAACTCGTGATTTTTAGTACCAGGCTTTTAAGCTAACCAGGAGCACGGCTCCTTGTTCAGCATTCAGTCCAAGGGCTGGATTTACATAAGAGCTTGGGGTTCTACAGGAACCAGGGCTCTGTTTAACATGTGCTGAAATAGCATCCCGAAAAGCAGGCTTTTCCCATCCTGTGCTTGCCTTGCACTGCACCACTCCAAACACAGAGATAAACAAGGAATTCTGCAGAGAAACCAATGCAACAGAAAAGGAGCATAAATAACTGTGGCTTTTCATCTGTGCTATCATTTAGTTCCTTTCACTAATTCATCTTCCATCTAAAGCCAACAGAAGGAACAAAGCCATTTTTGGACTTAGAGGAGTTTCTGGATCTTTTCTTTAGGCAAAACTGCATTTTTATTCTATTATTAGCTTCCAGATGTTCCAAGCAGCCTCTCTGAGAGAACAGACCCGCTCCCAAGACCTGAGGGAGACCTGGGTGTAGGACAGTGACAGCAGGAATTTAGATGGACCTCATTCATTATGTGATCATTCTTAACTTTAAGCATAAATTTGTATTTGGGGGCAAAAAAAAAAAAACTCCATCTAAAGTGAGTTCAGCAGAAGGATATCATCTGCCCTGGGACTGGTACTGGTAAAATGGGTGGAATTGACCCAAGCCTGCATAGCTCTCGGTGCTTACTGGAGTATCATTGGGGGGGGGAGAGGGCATCGTTCGCTCAGGGGTGCAGGAGTGACTCAGATGTTTTCATACATTTATATTTTCAAAGGTTTCTTCAGAAGGAATAGATTTAGCAACATACCACTCCTTCCTTTTTAATATGAGAACGGGACTTTTTTTCTGTCCACTTCTAGTTTTTCCCCAAAGCAGGGGTCCGTTAGCTCCGGGCTGCACCAGTCCCAAGGGCTGTGATCTTATCTTAGGCTGCCAGAGATCATTATACACATCACCATCATGTTGCTATGTTGTTGGGGTTTTTTGCCTTCTGTTTCATTTTATTTGTTTTCTACAGGAAAGAAAAAAAAAGGAAGAGGTAGTAAGGTTTCTCCAAGCCCTCAGACTTGTAACCTGAGACAAAAGCCCTCTATTTCTCTCACTCTTCTCTTCCCACTCTGCCAGCTGAAGTACTGGTTTTCACAGGATGGATTGATGATATTCCTGCTTACACAAACTATGGGTGGCAACTGAGCCCTCCAGTCTGTAACTGTCTGAACTCAAACAGTCCCAATATTAATATTCTTAATGGAAGGGCTTTCATTTTGGTTTCTTTTCCGTGGCCTGAGACTTATCCCTCATTCTCCAGTTACTGATACATATCTGATGTGCGCCCAGCAGGTAACTGCTAGGAGTCACACTAGGTCAGGCTCACTTTGAAAAAGGGAGGAGGGTCAAAGGGAGGAAAGGAAAACTCCATTTTTCACATCTCTTCATCCTGTCCTAGCTTTATTCAGTATCGCTCAGCCCACAGTAATTTCTTTAATCAAGCCAGTTTACCGGAACTGCCACTATCTTTCCTTTACTTTTTATGTGGCTCAACTCAGACATGACATGGAGTTCTTATAGCGAATGTGTGCTAGCACTGTAGTGCAGACATTTACCCAGATTGCTTGGGGCAGCAAGCACAGCTTTGCTCAGGTGCCCAGCACACAGAAGCTGTTGTGCAGGAGGAAACACACAACACTGCTGGGTCCTATGAACTTGCCCCCCAGTTCACAGGACTCACACCCACATGTCGTGTGGCTCAGAAGCTCTGAGCTGCTCCATACCTCAGAGACAGGAGTTTGCAGGTGTAAGGTGCTGAAAGCTGCTCAGAGGTATCTCAGTTTTGCAGCACCTGATGGGGCTGAATAGAGCATGCAACTGTATGCCTGCAGGGTCATTTTGGGCAGTTCCTGCTGACTTACAGCTTCCTATGGCTGAAGATCTGAATTATTCAGGTTTTCCAGGAGCACAGTCCTGATGCCAGACATGTAATGTAGTTTGAGCATGGGAGACATACTTAATCTTATCACCACCTTGAAGCTAAGTGTCACAGGTTGGCCAGCCCCACGCTGGAGGGTAGGATTGGCTTTCTTATATTGTTTCTCATGCATCACCATTGCAAAGCCTGTGCCTGAGCATGTCTTCTGGTGAGGTGAGGGCACAGAGGGATCCAGTCAAGTCAGCCCATTTGAGTAACTGGAGCAGGATTTGCAGCAGCCAGCATGCCGAGTAAGGAACACTTGGGAGGTGCTGAGAGTCCTCTGGGAGCTGTGCCCTTCCTGGGAGTCAGCACATAACAGAAATCCAAAGTCATACAAGGATTTAAGTCTCTTGGATTGGAGGGGCAGAGTGTCAGAGTGAGGGCTCCATGAAATAGAGCCTCAAGAGGAAGCAGAACTATGCCCAGTTCTGTAGAGAATAGACTCATCATTCAAGTGCTCTTCCAGTGCAGGTGAGATGCAGTACCTAGTTGGCTGGATGAGTTCAAGTTCATCCCGTGGGAGCACTCTAACGAGCAGCACTTTGCTTTTGTCCTGGAAGTCTGTGTGCTCAGCCCAGTGCAAGGGAAGGGAGCCAAAAGCAAAAACTGCTCAGCTCTGCCTGAGCTGGTGATACAGCTTCCTTTGTTAACTTGAGTTTGTGGTCTTAGTCTGGTGTTTTCAGTATGTAAGAATAACTCCATTATGTGAGACAAATTAGACCTTCAGCAGTGAGCAGTATTGACTGCAGAGATGTAGTTTCTCACCTGTACTCCACTGAGTCAGGAGCACCCTTCTAGCCCCTAACTCAGAGCCAAAATCCACGAGTATGCCATGTGTAACTGCTGATGCTGGTGTTTTTCCTGGAGTGGAATGAGGACTGTGCATGTCCGTACCACCTGTTCCTCACCACTGTTATTGCAAGTTTTCAAGAGTACCTACAGACTTCTTCTGAGGTCAGATTCTGGACAAGAAAAATAACTGGAGATTGGCTCCTCACATGAAGAACTTGTGCCTTAAGGAA
This sequence comes from Lagopus muta, assembly GCF_023343835.1. Lineage (NCBI taxonomy): Eukaryota > Metazoa > Chordata > Aves > Galliformes > Phasianidae > Lagopus > Lagopus muta. Next base: position 15,216,681 of record NC_064444.1, read on the forward strand.
GCAAGACAGGCAAAGCTAAGGAGAGGAAAAGAGCAGTGGAATGATTTATTCAGGGTCACAGTGCAGGTCAGTGGCAAAGCCAAGATCAGAGTCTACTTTCTGATTTCTGCCAAGCCATCACATAGAGCATGTCCACAAAAAGGAGCGCTTCAGAAATATATGTGCAAATTGTAGGAGCTCCCTAATATTGGAAAATATCCACTTACAACAAGGAGTCTTACCGATCAACCTTAATAGCCCCTCTTTCTGCTGGCATTGTTTCTCATTACATTCCAAAAGCTTGTGCAGTTCACCAGCTCTTCATTCTGGGCTTTCCACTGCTTGCTAACACCAGAGGGGCTTCCACACATCTTATGGTAACAACCTTTTATTTGCCAAAACCTCTTCAGTGAGATGACGGATAATGGGAGGAAGTCAGATACGTTTAAAATATACTTTGTTTTAACAGCACTGAGACACTTAACTTGTCAGCAATCCAATTATTAATCAGATTAATGGACTTTTATAAATCCACTGCATCCTCAGGACAATTGCTTGGTTTATGTATCATGCATACAGAATAAGGTTGCTCATGAGCTGTAAGAACTTTAATATGGAAACTAAGACTAAGGAATAATCCTTGGCTCGCTCTGCTACCACACCTTGCATGCAAGAATGCTGATCACTGCTGTAGGAGCATCATTTAATTAAGGTTTTTAATTATTACTATTTCTGAGCATAATGCTATTGAAGAAAATCTGTCAGCATTTAATTAAGGACTAAATACAGTCACTCTTTCTAGCTGGTTCAGTACCCACTTAGAATTCCTAGGCAGCCAAAAAAGGATACTGGTGGTAACAACATTAAAGACATTTTTGTAAGGGAGTTGGGATCTAATTTGTGTCTGGAAATTAAATTTATGTCTGAGATTTTTAATAATCATTTAGGAGATGTTGAACCCCCATCTGTATTTAGAAGTAACGGGAAGAGGTGACCCCATCAGGTCTCCAGCTTTCTTAGGGAGAGAGGTTTTGCAAAATAATTCAAGTTGATGTTCGTCCTGAGGCACTTCAAGCCCCTGGAATGCAGAAGAGTGAGGCAAAAGCAGCTCATCTGCTGCAGCTTGTGTCGTGCTGTGTCACAGCCAACTGGTTATGCCTATTTCTTACTGAACACGGCTGCGTTCCACATACAAGATTTAATCCTACTGTACTGCTTTATAAACTAAGACTTTGAAAATTAGTTTGATAAAATTCAGGATTTCAAAGAGAAGCTGTGAAATGAATAAGATGTGAGTTCTGACCCCCACGAAGAAGGCAGGTCCAAAGCAAATCATGTGAAAGTAAATATTAATTACTTTCAGTTAATTTTAGCTCAGTTCTGGATATTGGTGTGTTCAGAACAGCCACTTCAGAAGTCACTGATGTCAGTGTTGTGATAGCATTTTCCCCTGGTCTGTGGATCACAAGCAAGTGAAATGAGCAGAAGCTTTGCTACAGACGGAAGAAGATGCAGGCAGGGCACTCTGAGGTCTGGGTTATGTTAAGGACATGTAATAGTGCTCTCCAGAAGAATTTTCTTTCTTTACATCAGATGCTATGTAAGCAAAAAGCACAAGCATATTTGTATCTGTGTGGGAGTGAACTTTTTAGGTGAGGAAAGCAAAGAACTAGGAAATATCTTGTGACGTTCCCCTGAAGGAAAGCCAGTAATAGAGGTTATGTGTGTTAGCTCTTCATATGACCAATTCAAGCTTAATTATAACTCAATTTGCACTTCAGCATTGTTACTACCGAAATTTGCTCGTACACCTTTGTGCACTGCCTGAAGTGCTGCATGGCCTGATGAGAAGGGCCAGCTCACTTCCTGCTGCGGGAGCCCTGGGAGCAGAAATAATAAATAACCGACCGCTCCGAAGGAGCCATTAAACTTTTTCCATCTCGGATGAAGTAAACAGATATTGTACCTGGAAATGCAAAGTCGTTGTCAGGTCCGTGTGTGTGTTTAATCACTGTATATATTTCCCCCGGAATGATTTATTAGTTCCCTTTGTAGTTCTGTCACAGAGTTTACTTGCCATTTCAACCCGAAATAGCCATTAAATCATTTTTTTTCTCCTAGCAAGAAGTAAATCTGTACTATTTGCTGATTTGTTTATTGCTGTCTGGAAAGTTAATCCTTCTCAAAGTCAGAGATTTTAAATATGTCAGATTGTCTTAAAGCTACACACCACTTGTAGGGGTGACATTATGTGTGTTAGGAGAAATTCATTTTGGAGTACTACAAATGAGTCCTTTAGTAATACCCAGGAGTCATAATGTCTGTGACATAATGAACCCTCCTAAATTACAGCCTACACTAATTAGATCAGTTCTTGCTACATTCCGATCTGTGAAACAGTTTACTGAAGAGGTGGTTACCTGCACTGAGCAGACACAGGGCTGCATGTCAGCCACATTTCTCCTCCAACATGGCTCATCCCAGGCTGCCTCACCTGAGTGCTGTTGTGCTGCTGTCCCTGTTGCAGGTGGCCGTGGGCATCTGGAGCTGCAGCAGTGCTCTGGAAGGCATGGCAGCCCTGTGAGCAGGAATCCAGCACTGTCCTCATCTTCCTGTTGCCAGTGTAATTTATGTGATTATTCTTCTGCTGTCTCTTCTCAAGAAATATACGTTGTCTCTCCATTACGTCTGTCTTTATGTACTCAGTGGTGTGATCATATTATTGCCGGTCACATAAGGCAGTATATTCCCTCCTGCTGCCCAGTCTTTGTGCTCCCTCCTGCTCATACAGCATAGACCCCTGTGCAGGGGTGACGCTCCTGACCAAAGGCACGTGAATCTTGGTGGGGAAATGCTGCTCTGGACTCTGTGCCCGACCAAACTGTCAGTAATTTTGCTGAGAATAGACATCGGTGGGAGGCTGCTCTTACACTGTGAGAGCTGGCACCGAGCTGTCAGCGGTACGAGCTGTCTGCTGGTCGCTCGGTGCTGCCTGCTTGGAAGGGGGAGCAGACAAAGGTAAAAGGGGGTTCCTTGTTTTTCATAAACAGATCCTACCAAGCAGAGGTTGGGAAAAAAAAAAGAAAAAAAAAAAAGAAGAAGACAATCTCAACAGCAAACTGAAAAATGCTTTGTGCACGCTTCAAGATACAGCTAAAAGCCACAAATGGGAAGTGACCTCACACATTTTGCTCACTTGTTTGCTTTGCTTTGCTGGGCATTATTCTAAATTTGAGGTCTTGCATGTTCAGAAATAGTCTCGCTATTCCAGAAAGCGCAGACCGGCCTTCAGCACACGTTGAATTGAAACCGTGCTTCTTCCCTGCACCCAGAGCAGGGGTGCACGTTCTTAAGGAAGGGCTGTGGCACGTTTGAGTGCTATCGCTGCGCCCTTGTGCTGCGCTCCTCTGCTGCCTTTGTGAGCCTGCGGTACTTAATGAGGCTGACGGGCAGGGGAAGGTCAGAGACAAGCAGGAGACCTGTTCTGACTCGTTCCTGCTGCACTTCTAGCTTGTTTCTTACAGACCAAACAGTACTTTTCTTTTATTAAAAAAAAAGAATTAAGAGATGACAGGCTGAAACTGCCTACTTTCCTTTTAGTGTCAGAAGACATAAATAGTTTTAGTCTGCGGTGGTTTCTGATTGAATATCCTTTTGAAGTAATGATAGCTATAATTTAAAGCAACAGTTACCATATTTTCTTCTCTCCCTGACATTCTTTGATGCCCTAAGTATAAATCTGCTTAAAATAGCTACAGCGATGCCTGGGCGTACTACAGGATTTTGGGAGGCTCTGCCTCTAATTGCCATCATATGTACCTAATATCACAGGCATAACTGGCTGATGACAACGGTGCTGCAAGTACTTTCTCGGCAGAAGAAGAAAGGTAAATTCAGAGGTGCTCATTTAGTTTAAATTGTTTGCGAAGACTCAAACTTCTGCAAAGAGCTTGGTTTTAATTAACATAAATGCAGGGCTGTTTGGGCCTGGCTGTATGTTCAGCTGGTAAGGGGTATTATGATCTAATACAGCATCAGCAAATTGCTGACTTTCAGGGACAATTACAAATTGTTTTGGCGTATTAAAAAAAAATAATTCCAGATTTTGTTATTGTGTCACACATATATGATGTACGTGGTTGATTTTTTTTTTCCAAAAGAACTGATACTACTTGGGAAAATATATATACAATTTGAGAGTGTTTGAGGGCATCTTTCACTATCTACCAAAATTTTGTTAAGCAGCTCCAAGCTTGAGTTCTGTGCTATTGTTGCTAGAATAGAAGCTGAGTCTCTGCAGGCATATTCAATTCTAGAACACATCAGTGCTGTCCTCCTGCAGAGTGGTAAAATGGTGAGAAGGCACAGTGCATTAAACATTAGATATTTTAATTATTCCTTACTTTCTGTTGTAATAATGTTTCCTTATTTCACTGAGTGGTCATGTTTGGCACAGTGGAGCAGAAATGCTAAATGCAAACCTACAGGGGTATCAAAGGCCAAGATACCAGCTCACAGGTAGATGGGAAGAATCAGGACAGGTAGTACAAGGGAATAAGGCAGATGAAGTTAATTACGTGATGTGCAACAACGCTGTATTGCTTGTCAGATGGGTCACCCAATCACCAGCAGTTTTTGCAGTTTGCTGTCGTGTAAGCTTTCTCTGCCAGGACCACCACGTCCTGCCTGCCTCCCTTGGTAGGACACACACTGCATTGTTATGGCCTGATGTTTTTTCCTAATAACATAAAGTTCAAATCTCTGGTAGCTCCACTGACTTCAAGAGTAAATGTGTAACTTTGTAAACAAGAAACAAGAAGCAATCCTGCTGCAGCAGCATATACTGCTCAGCAAGGGCTACTTTCTTTGCCTGCCTCGATGCGTGAAGCACAAACAGTTTGCAGTGCTGTTACGGAGACTTTCAGTGCTCCAACCCTGATGCTTCTCCCTTTTTTTCATGACAGAGCAATAGCAGAACACTGCTTCTGGTTGGCTTGATGGACTAAGAGCTGTTCTGATGCACAGCAGTGGAGAAGCTAGACCTGCACTGCTAGGATATAAGACCACTGATAAGCAATCCTCCCTTTCCCCTGCTGATAAATGGATAAGGAGGGGTGTGGGTCCAGCTCTACAGCTGTTGCCCTAAGCTCTGGCTTCTCACAGGTGCAAGATCATGGTCTGACTCCAGCACTGAGGGGAGGGGTTTCTCTTGAAGTCCTTCAATACAGGTAGGACAACACAACGCAATAAGGCTTGAGCCTGAGCTGGCTGTGTACAAGTTCAAATAGGTTGGCAGGAAAGTCTTCAACTCCTTTGTTTGGCCATAAAGGCATTCTATTTAATCTGTCATGGTGAATTTATAACTCTTTTTATTCTTTGAACAAGCAGTTGTTTCATTTAGCTTAAAACTCTGGTTCTGCTGCATGACAAGATGAGTGGTGGCTTCAGGGCTATCTGCTGGCATCTTCCAGACCCTTCCTGAGAAGGCTAAAGGCAGGATGGCAGTCTCACAGCAAGCTGAGGTTGGGTGATGGCCTGCTCTGCTGGAAGAAGGCTTGGGGAGCCAGGGACTGGGCAGTGGTTCCGACTGCTCAGCAGCAGAGCTGGGCAATGGGACTACACAGGAGGAACAAACCGAGCAGGACTTAAACTAAGTGGCAGCTAGGTGGAAAATACCATTCTGGGGCTAAGGAGAAAGACTTTCCCCATGGGAAAACACTGGAATTTAAGGCAGAAAGGGAAGATAAAGGACAGATTGATTTGTCTTTAAGAATGGTTTATGTAACAAGCATGGAACTTCAGGAAGATCAACATGTAAAGGTTGCTGACCATTCCACAAGGGTATTGCAGACATTGCATAATGTCATCCAGGGAGAGAGCACATCAGAAATGAGGCAATCAGAAAACAGATACAACAAAAGATAGTTGTTTGATGTGTTTCAGAGGGGAAGTTTCAGCTGTTGAAGCATTTGTTGGAGGAAGGATGACTGCCTGTTCAAGGGCAGCTGTGCAGAGGGCAGCAGAGCTGGGGCTGTGTGCAGGCAGCAGAGACATGGCCATGGAGCGGGGCAAGGTTGAGCCAGGGTGAGAAAGGCAGCATGCAGCTGGCTCGCATGGCCCTTTTGCTGGAGCTGACACAGGCCATGGGTCTTCCAAAATGTGGCTGTTTTCTGGGAGGGTGTTGTGCTTTGTTTTAACAACTGATCAAGCTCCAGCTAGATTTCATTGTATTTGAGTGAGCAAATGAGGGCAGACTGGAAAACCTGGGGGCTTTGGGAGCAGAGGTGCCATCCCCAAAAGCTGTGTGCCACAGCTCATGTGCCTCAGCTAGTTGTGATCACAGCTGAACTCACGTGCTCAAGAAGCTGAGCACATCATGGTGAAAAACTGTGGGCGGTAATGGTTACAAAAGGCAGAGGGCTGCAGTGGGAGCTGAGCCCTGAGCCTTGAAAGGTGGGGAAATGTGATGCTCAGCTGGCCCTGGTTGTGTTGAAGGCAATAGGAGGAGGATCTTCAAGGGAGCAGAATCTGGCCTTATTCTCGCTCCAGGCTAAATGGGAAATTATCCTTTATGTGATTTTTTTTTCATATTCCTGTAAGTTCTCAAGCCAGCATTGTATGGTTTTCCTACTTATTTCCTTTTGTTCCTATTTGAACATCTGTCTGAAGTAGTGTATTACATACTAATTTGTTCGGAGCTTTTTTTTTTTTTTTTTTTTGGCATGGTTGGGTGTGATTACAGTCTTCCACTTCATTTTCATTAATTTGCTTCATTCATCTGCTTTTCATCTTTTATTGATCCTCATAGTATCTGTGTGTGAAAGAGAGAGTGTGCATGCAAGCAGGATGAAGCTCTGCATTTGTTTTTGCAGCCCCTGACAGTGCTGGGGGTGAGCTGTGAAGAACTGGCAGTGGGCACCTCAGCTCCAGCTCCTGCTCTCACGTGGAGCCCTGCTCTTTGTGCCACCCGTGGGGCAGCAGCAGATAATGTGCCACATTTCTGGGAGGGTCATGTCAGCGATTATCCTGGACAAGGTAGCGTAGGTAAAAGAAATAGCAGAGGAGCCAAATGGAAAAATAATACCAAACGGCTTTGCAGTGGCTTGGTAGCTGTCAGTAGGACTTGATTGGAGAGAGCAATTTAAATTATGACGTCTATGCAATTAATAGCTCATTCCTTGGACTAAAAGAGTGCAAGTCCTGGAAGCATACTGCTATTTACTGAAACTGCATTTTAAATGGAACATTTTCTGGTGTTTTAATGCAAGTGAAATGTGGAATCTCTTTATTTTGTCTCACTTCGGCTTTGAACAAAATGAAAACAACCTCTGCTTGTGCTGAGGCAGTAAAACCGAGCGGGCGATGGCACTTTGATTCCAAGCAGACTGACCCCGTGACTCGAGGCAACTCCAAGGCACCGTGGCCATATGGTTTGAGACAGGCTCTCGGCTTCATTGTTCTCACACCCAGCCAGGCTGGATGTGGCTCTGGGCAGCCTGGTCTGGTGGTTGGAGACCCTGCACACAGCAGGGGGGCTGAAACTAGATGATCATTGTGGTCCTTTTCAACCCAGGCCATTCTATGATTCTATGATCTCTTTAGCCTGTAGGAAGCACTGCAAATGTATGTATCACAAACTGAAATAAACCCGTGGGTACTGCCCCCTGAGAGCACTGCCAACAGCACCCACCAGAGGCTTTCACCTAGGCTGCCCATGCATTCGGGTTTGGCATGTCCCACTTGTCGTTGTAGAGGGACACATCCCTTTGCTCCTCTTGCTGTAGGTTCTCCTCATTGATGACATGGCAAGCACGATGAAGTTGCTGTGGCAGAGAATGTGCTTCACTTCTCCTTTCATTCCCTATCTCTCACATCATAGAGTATGCCGATACATGTGTTTTGCCTAGATCCTACCCTGTAAAGTTGTAGAGTAAAGCTCTCCATCACATGTCATCGTTGTCTATAATTACTGTTCTGTCACTGTCCTGGAGAGGAGCTGCTCCTGTCACCCCATCATCGGCTTCCTTCTCATCTTTTTGAAGCCTCACTTTCTCTTGTAGGTATCCAGGCACAGGCTGATGATAGGCTCTGTGATGTTTTTTGATCTTTCCCCTCATACCCTTGGATCTCACTCACCAATCTTCCTTGCCTTTCTGTCATTGCTAATAAATTTTCTTTCTGTTAATGTTATCTATATGCTAATATCACTAAAGGAAAAAATAGCAGCAAACACTAATTTCAGCGCCGAGAGACATCACCTTGGTTTGAGTGGTGCACATCCTTTTAGCAGTAGCAGTCCATACAGTTCTTCCAGGTGCACATCTGCCCAAAAAAGCCATTTTTAACAGTAGTTAGGCGGAAAAGCAAAAGGGATGTTGTTCATATTTACTGAAAGGCTTGTTTCTAAAGTCTTTTAAAGGGTTTTTGTCGTTATTGCCCTGTGCTATAGGCCTATTCTTACATTTTTAGCTTGGCACAGCTATGATCATTAAGATGCATTTCGGCCCCACTATTGTTCTGTTTGTCAGGCAGTGTTTTTAATAGTCCCACTTATTCCTTTTTCTTGACATATTTTATATAAATATTCTAAGAATATGTTTGATTTGTACCATCTCATCTAGAACCTTTTAAAATTCCTTCTCAAACTAAAAGCATACCATTACTTGAAGAAAAATAAGCATGGTACCCTTATCACTCTGGTACTGTTTTCTTCTAAAATATCTTCCATTTGGAAGTCTTTACTGTAATAACTGGGATATGAGCACAGAGGCTGGAATTTTCCCAAATAAGAAAGCTTTAAGCCATAATTTCTTAGTACAAAAGCTTCTTTTTTGTTAAATTATATATAAGTATTTTCAGCAGGACCTCCTATGCACAAGTATGTGGCGAACATTCATTTTTGCAGTATCAGCTGAAAAGTATACCTTCAACACCATTTATATTAATGTCACTATTACAAACAAATTTTGCCTTTTTCTGAGGGTGAGATGGAAGTATGCAGGCAGATACGCACACAAAATGTGTATCTGCTTTTTATTTTGGGGATCCTCACTCTCTGGTCCCTCCTCTAAGACCTTTGGAAATCACTGTGTGGGAACACAAGTTCCTGAGCTATAATTTGGACAAAAGCACAAGCTATAGACCCAGCACACAAATGAGGGCGCACGCCTTTTTCCAATCTTTGCCTCCAATGATTGCTGTAGGTGACTTGGAAATTGAGGTATAGCATTGCTCATTGGAAATTAGATGCGGCACTGTTCACTGCAGACAAATCCAGACACCAGCCCATGGCACTGCCAGCTCTGTGGGCTCAGGCTCTTTTCTTTTTTGCCCTCTTCTGCACCTTTACAGCCATATTAAGAGGAATGAAATCCATGCCATTCTTCAAAAGAAAAGGCTGCTGCTGCAACTTGTCACTAACAGCTCCAGCTGAGATTTTTCAAAGGAGATTTTGGTGGGATTTGGGTGCCTCACTGCCCTGAATTCCTTTGGAAATCCCAGTCTAGCAGTAGACTTGTGAGGGGGTGTAAGATCTGCCATCTGGGGGGGATTTCCCTCTTGACTTTGCACAGAGGTGGGGCATCACCAATGAGCAACAACTGTAAAGTGGCGCCTCTGGCTGCCCAGTGCTGGGACAGCTGAGTTCCCAGCAACCACTGCCCTGGAAGAGGGTCCTGCCCACTCCTCGGGCCCTGGCATGACATAATGCTGCGTCTTCCTTGGAGCTCTCTCAGAAATATTTTTGCTGGCAGGATTCCTAAAGCACTGATGAGACCGCAATTACTACGCACTTTATGGCTCCGGTCTATAAAAGTGAGGTGGTTTTTTTCCTGCACATTTCCCATGAAATTCTTGTGAAGGGTGTGTAAGAAATGCCCGATCCAGTGAAGAAAATACCAGATGATACATTTGCTTTTCAGCATGTATAGAGTTTAAATTAGCATAGAGAAGCAACTGAGAATCAACTATTGTTATGGTAAAGCACTTCCTTTCATCTAGAGTTATATGTGATCCCATAATAAATCCAAATGTGTGTGATTGTTTGTTAGAAAGTGAAAATTTTAATTAACAGTGTGGCTAGCGCCGAGCTTTGCTCTCTCTATTATCTCAGTATATTGAGTTTTGTGTAACGTGAGCATTCAAAAGCTAAACCTGCATGAAATCTCCCAACTCTGAATGCCTCTTCCATGTAAGAATTTGGTGTGAATCTCTGGAAACTTGCTAAGTCCCCGGGGGGGATAAGATTCCACAGATCTAACTAACCCTGAGGGTCATGTTATCACACAGATTAACTATTCTCAACCAATTTCTGAAATTCATTAGGCAGTTAAGGCTTTCTATCAACATTAGTAATGTGTACTTTCTTTTTCTACTTATTTGTCCTTAAATATTTTTATTAGGTCCCTGACACACAGTGGCCCTTCTTCCTCTTATTAATCAGCTTCTCACATGTCCCTGAAGAAGCATCTCAATTTCATGTGTTCAGCTGATTATTCTTCTAATTATCCTTTTCTAAAGGAATCAGTGCACCATCCCACGAGTGGTGAAATATAACACTGTTCCACACCACTCCATTTACGTGGACATTATCAAGAGGTGTGTTTTTTGTCAATTCAGACTATTTTTTTATGTTTTGCAGAAGAAAATAAGAGGTGTTTATTCCATGTTTGTTCCAGAAGTGAGTGAGTGTGCTGTAGACTTGGCTGAATAAAGCAAGCTCAGGTTCTGTAGGAAGTCACCAAGAGTCAAATTCATCAGAATGAGGATTTTTATAACATCTGTTGTCAGATGAGGTCTCTCCTGGTTAAATGAATAGATACAATGGACAGTGGCTGCATATGGAGATGCCCAGCAGAGTCGGGGTGAAGCTATGTGCTGGTCCCTGCACACACTGGTGGGAGCAAACCCATGCCTGGAGGAGGCATCCTGTGGCACCAAGTCCCACCTGCCCATGCTGGCACTGCAGTGTACAATGTCCAATGGTTTATCAAGCTGATCTGAAAATGAAGAAGGGCTTGTTGGGTGGTTTTTTGGGCAGCATGGCATGGGCAGAGCTCAGCCTGTGCTCCAGGAAGCAGCTCTGAAGGGAAGTTCTACTTCCTTCCCAAGCAGCTCGGGCGCAAATAGTTTTCTCTTCCAGAAAGCTTCTGCAAAATGATAGTCTGCTCTTACACCAAACCATTTAATAAGTTTAATTAAATGGAAGCTTATGATAATTAAACCAAAAGCCTAAGGGCCCTGTTCTATGAGGACTTACTCCTTGCATAAGACCAATTTCCATATAATTTAGACAACAAAATAGCGGAACAGTGCTCTGCCATCTAATTTATATGAAATTGGTATTCTCTGGCCCAGATTTATATTACACTGTAAACACACTTCTCGTATCTGAGCAGAAGTGAGATAGCTCAAGTACGAGTATTGGAGAAGAGGAGAAAGAAAAGATGTTTAAAAGGGATCCCCCGCCCCTTTTTCTTTAAACTGAATGCACAAATTAAACCCGTAATCTGATAAACTCTGCATGAGGATCAAATATCCTGAAAGAAATTCTTTAACCAAGCGGGTACTGTAGGTTCTTCTTTCATAACAAATTTGCATATTTGCTACTTCTGGGTGTTTTCTTGAACTAACGTCTGTGATGAATGCAGGGAAAAGCCCACGCTCCGTATTTTGGAATTCTTTAGCGTCTCCCCGCGTGTCCCAAAGGAACGGTGTGGTGCATTATCTCCTCCACCACCTGTATTCTTATTGCACTTCAAAACAAAGCTCCCATACTACAAAGAGTCGGTGGGGCCTGATCCTGCACTACCTTACTCCAACTTTGTGCAGCCCACTGGAGACAAAGCCGTTCCTCTCACTTAAACTGAGGAACTGAACGTCCCCAGCCCTGGCGCTGGCATTTCTGGATCTGTCCCTGCTCTCCCTTACCAATAGTCACAGGGAGGGAGAATGTGGACCCTTTGTGCACTCCTCCCATGTCTGGGTGAGCGGCCGTTGGTATTTGATGGGTTTTCTGCACAAGGGGTTTCATGTTGAGGGAAGCTATAGGGCTATTGCTGTAGGAAAGGGAAAAGCATTACTTCAAACAGACAACACCAACAAGTGCACTGCTGCTTCCTATTAGGTACTGATGATTAATTGCTTAGGGTTAGGAGATAACCAGGTCATAGTCTTAGGAGACACACAGTTCCCACTGACCCACAGCTAGAGTCTATTTGTAGAAGTAGCAGAGATACCATCTTTTGTACCATAAATGAGATTATAATTGTAGTTTGCAATGTCCATCCCTCTTTATCCAAGGCTTCAACACACTCACAACACTGACCTGCTGTTTTGCTTTCACTACAGAGTAAATACAAGAGTTGGGGGTTAAAATTCAGCTCAGATGAGCCAAAATTATTCCTTGTAAGAGCAAGCATCTGGAACACCTCACTTGGTTGATGGCTGCCCTATTTATTGATGAGCTTTAACCTGAGTACACAGAGAAGCTTTGCATTTTTGGGATCATTTTTGACAGTGCCATACTTGGAAACCCATTTTCTTTGCAATCTTCAGAAGTGGCTTACAAAATATGTAAAGCGTTTAAAATTTGTGACGTTTTCTTGCAGGTCCAGACTTTGGCACTGTGACATACATTTCAACTTCAATACCAGATCACTGCAACACACACACACAAACCCATGTGGCTGGAGCCGCTGCAGTGGCAGGAGGAGCTGATGAACCCTGCACTTGGCAAACAGCACTAGCAGGTCAGATTCAAAGTCTTTTTCATTACTGGGGTACATTCTAAACCAGTAGAAATCCAGGCTCCCTGAGGACCCCACATACCATGTCATACTGAGTCAGAGGAGCTGTGCATGGCAGTTATTTACAGTATGAGCTGAAACGTGGGCATGTGAAATGGTTCTGTGCTGAGAGACAAGAGCTCCACTCATCTTGCGGTACCTGGTGGTAGGCAGAAGGCATCTGCCTGTCAGTTGGAATCTGATGTTTTTCAGAGAAGGAAACTCCTGATCCTAGAACAAACAACTGGGACAGCTTCTTGATACTACTAGCAGGCTTGCTTTTCCTTTCCTTGACTTTAATTTTTGACAGATTAGGAGGATTCTTGGAATAGAAGAGAATATCAAAGCATGAACCCGTTAGAAGGTTTTGTACCCAAGCATTAACCTAGATCTGTATCCCCCATGTTCTTTTCTCCTTTCTGCTAACAAAATGAGAGCATGACACCATGCCCAGCTGCACTTTGAAAGCTCCTGGAAAACTTTTCAATGATGGATCCAGTTCTGGAAGATCTCACTGGTGTTGGTTCTTGCCTGACCTTGTAGCTCCCAGCTATGGGGTGAGGTGCAGAGGAATAGGAAGGAGCCACCAGCATCTGTGTGAGACTGGGAAAGAAACATACGAAAGCCAACTAGGGAAGGAAGGTGACATGAGGGTGGAGTGGATAAATGCTAGTTCTCTTCCCATGATGCCTGCTGACACTCTGCTGAGCTCGGTTCCCTTAAGATTTGTTTGCTGGGGCCTCTATACAAGTGCTGAATGCCACAGATGCAACACTTAATCTTCTGCATCACTCATGAAAAATCCATTGAGAACACCAGGCTCTTGTATTCTGTGCTGCTGAAGGTCCTAAGATCCCTCATAAGCTCTGTAGAGAGCACAAAGGATATTTGCACTGCAGTTACAGAACACAGACAAGGAATAATGCAATTCTTATCATGTTTTCTTGCAGATAGAAAGGTCTACATTTCAGGTTGGGCTCAGATCCTGTGTAGGTGTATGTAAGTTTCAGGGAGACCAGTAGTTATCTTCTACTCGCATCAAGTCAGAGTGTGGCCCATAGCATTTGTTGAATGGCCCAGAAAAGCCTCAGTGTATCCTACAGGAGCAAGGCAGCCTGCTACAAATAGATAAACAAAAGAAGGGCTGAACGGAGGTGCAAAACTGAGTTTGAGGGCAAAAAGCAGTCCTAGTCAGAGACTGCATAGCTCCAGGTCTGACCATCTTGTTTTGGACATGTTTCCTTAAGGAATAGGACAGAAGTAAAGTAAGAAGTAGGTCATATTAGCTCACAGGCAGCACCAAGATTCCAAACAGTGCTGATAAATAGTGTAGGAGGGTGAGAAAGCACAGTGCTGTTTGCCCTGGGCCCCTCAGTGCAGCGCGAGGTGCAGCTGAGCCCCGCACAGCGCGGTGCGGTGGGCAGTGGCCTGGCTGAACGCCGTGCTCTGCCACACTGAGGCTCTTTTCATAGGACGGGTCTTCCAGCATGCCACATACACAGAGCCTTCCCTAGGAGGTCGTTACCTCCCTGTTATTTTGCACTTCCTTCTCAAAAATCTTCAAAGTCTGGTTTTTAGCATATATTTATTAAAAGTTTTTCTTGCTCTTCCAAAGCTTAGCAGAGTCGCCACTCAAAAACCCAGCATCAGTGCAGGCCGCTCGGCTGAAGAAAGGAGGCGAGGGAAGCTTGGCTTTGCTGGGGTGGGGTCGGGGGGGAGAGAAAATAAAGAGAAATCGGCTGAGCTTCAAAGGGCGCATTTCCATAATTGCCCTGTAACTTTGGCAAAATAAATCTGAAGGGCTGAGAAAAGCGCAATCTCTCAGATGAGTGCACTACAAAAGCCCCAGAGATCCCCGGTCCCACTTGTTACCATTCTAATTCAGTGAGAGAATTCGGTCCCTAACCTCGGCAACAAAAGCCATGAAATCACCGTCCTCCCATGCCGATAGCCCACGCCGAAAGAATAAGACCTTATCCAGCCTTTGTCTGCCTCCTGCCCACTAACATTCAGGACAAATCAGAATAGCATTAGGCAGGAGAACAACTGCCAGAGCAGCAGTGCGAGTCCGCAGCTCGGGTTCCCGTCCCGAAGACGTGTGGTCCCGCGGGGACAGCGGTGTATTTATTTCAGGTTTGCTCTGTGTAACGACGGGCACTTTTTGCAGCGCTGCTTGAATCTGTGTGCACTCTGTCTCGGCTCCTCAAATGAAATGTGCACGAATCCTACTTCAGAAGTGGGAAAATACACTCCAGGAGCACTTCTAGGACTTAATCTTCCCCTCCGTAGCGCCCACTCTTTACAAAAACAACGCTGGCAGTTCTAGATAGAACGTAAGAAGGACATGTCCCAGCGGGCTGGCTTTTCAACACGAGCCCTGGCTTTGCTGCTGCAGCCACAGCCCAAACTTTGCGATTGCTCGGAGAGAACTTTAGACAAACAGTGGGCCTTTTACAGCAAAAGCCCAATCTCCCGTCATTCGGCCCCTCTCTGACTTTTTTACTTTCTCAATAAGACGAGCTTTTGTGGCGATGTGCAGCGCGGACAATCGGGACAGCCTTATAAAGGGATTTGGAGGCGCGCACAAAGGGCAGCGGCGGCATCAAAGCCGGCCCAGCAGCACAATAGAGATGACATTTTTACATCCCAGGGCTCGGGCAGGCAGCGCCTGAATGCTGTGTCCATAGCAGTGTCAGTAAACAATGAGCAAAGTGGGAAAGGGGTGAAAACACAAGTCAAAATCTTTTTATTGAAGCCCCCTACACATTCATTGGGCATTTTTAGCCCTGCATTTGAAAGCTCTTCCATTTACTTACTCTCCAGATTCTCCTATTTAACTAACTGACTGATGATGGCTCCATTTTGATATCCTAAGAAAAGAATGAGAATTCTTCCCGAAGTGAATATATTAATTCATAGGATTTAATTGCATTTTATTGTCAGTAAAGAAAATATTAACTGTGTGGTGCTGTCCTTAAAGGGACACCGTCATCCTTAAAACCACCTTTAAGAGCCCCATGTAACAAACACCAGCCCTACCTGTAGTACCAGTTCTGCCTCTGGCTCTTAGGAGCGACATTTTCCTTTGCCAGTTTCCTGCATTTTGTTTATTTTTTGCACACCAGAAGTAGGCCAGAGCGTGGCATTGTTCCTAGCTGGTTTATCTCCCCATTCCTTGAGCCTAGGTGCCTCAGTGCCTGCACAGGAGGTGTAAAAGCAGAGGTCTGACCCCCTCCTTGAGCCACTCGGGTAATCTCAGTGGCTGCGCTGGATGCCAGGAGGGAAGGTGTGAGCACCAGCACTTGCTGTCCTGGATTTTAATTTGTATTTTTTTCTAAAATTATATGAACACAATTCTGTTACTTTGATTTAGTACGCTGGAGGGAAGCTGTCTAACAGGTGTACATTTCTGGCACTGTCTTCACAGGGAATCTCTTGCAAAAGCCTCCATCCAGCTCGGGCACGAAGGCTGCTGTTCGATAGCCATCTTGAATGTCCATTTTCATTAAATTATTTTGGAATAGGGATGGTCTAATCTCTCAGTGAAGAAGTTTGCGCTTTGCCTCTCTTGGAAGCAAGTTAGACTGTAACAGAGCAAATTGATGTTTTACTCCTTGTATCTAATTTCACATTACATCTATGTTTTTAGGCACTTAAATTTTGCTGCTAAGGTGTCTTGAGTATCCCATAGCCCGGTGTGAGTTATACTAATGATTGCTGAGAAATTCAATAGAGTGAGTCATGTATTTCTAGGCAGAGAGAGAGAGACATATCTTCCTTCCACTGTTTTGCTTGAAAACAGGTATAATATGAATGTATTAAAACCTCAGTTTCACGCATACCCAGCAAGTAATTTTATTCCAGCCTGGCTAGCTGGCCTACTGACATGCATTTTCACCACTGCTAAAAATAATGAGGAATCCAAGTGACACACATTTATGGGTAGGAGTGCCATCAGATCCCTTGACCTAATTGAGCATGCCTATACACCTTAGAGTGTTTTGCATAACCAACTTAGACAGCAGGAACATTTCCAACCAGATTGATTGACATATTTTATTTCTAACTTAAGGTTAATCATGACCAAGAATGATTCATTTATACCTTTCAAACTTTAGGAATTGACATGGGAGACAACCAAGCTGCAGACTCCAGAGTAAGCAATCGCATGAAGGAAAAAAATAGATATTAATATAGATTATTAACCTCCTTAGCTGCTAAGGTTGATGTAATGAAATGGATTAATTAGCTGGTAGGGGAGTTTCTTTATTTTATAAAATAAAAGTCAAACAAGATTTTTGGGGGGAAGGTTTTGTCCCAAATCACTCCCCCAGCAAACATCTCCGTGTGAAACCCTCCACAGAAGCGAGGAGTGGGCTGTTTTATTTTTATAAACCAGGTGGACAAGAGCTCATCTCCCCACAGTAACCCAACGAGCCGTGAGAGCTCTGGGTCTTCAGGCACAAACTGCCTTCAGATAAAGAGCAGCGCTTTCCATGTGCCCTGCCTTAACCAGGAACAAAGCCGAACAGACCGTAATAAAAGTGCTCTTTCCAGCACGCGTGTATGTGGCTGCTCTATGCTGAAAATGTCCTTTAGCACTTTTTAACCATATTCTCTAGTGTGTCAGCAAAGAGACTCCATCAGAGTATTTAACATTGCTGGGAGCAAAGGAATAAAGTGGAGTCACTGTTGATTATTACTCATTAGCCACAAGGACATCCACTTAACATGTGAATAAATGAATGACACCATGTCCTAATGGAAATGGCCTCGGTGTACCTTTAAGCAAAATGTTGTTTAATATCTTCCATTTGCTGAATAGAAAAGAGGCCTGTTGGACATGCATAGTTAGCAAGCAGCCATTGTTGCTTTGTTCCAATTTCAGCATTTAATAAAAAAAGATGTTGTCTCGAGTGCAGCGAGGACTGGCCCCAAAAACGTGGGTAGCAGCACAGCCTCCTCCTCACTCTGCAAATTCAGAAATTCACCAGCATTGCAAAGGGTTAATATCCATAAAGCAAACGAGCCCTTAGAAGGTGCGTGTTCTTCATTATGCTGCTTTACATTCAAACATATAAAACAAAGAGCATCTGATATCTTTATTGGTTCTCTTAGATAAAATGCAAGCAAGCTATAAGCCTTAATTTTCGTATTACCATTTGTTAACAAGGAAGATAACGCTCTCAAAAGTACTTGATTAGGGCTCCCTTTGATTTGTATCTTGTTATGATTTTCAGGGCATATATTTTTGTATTGCTCCTTCGGTACACTGATAGTTCTGATCAAAGCGATAAAAAGAGGTATTTTAAAAGTGTGAGTGTGAGCCGTACAGGTAAAGCACACAGTGTGAGCAGCATCTGAAGGCTCCGTGCTGGAGCCTGCTTGGGAAACAAATCACAGCGATGAGATGCACGTCCCTATCCGAGAGCCGTGCGCTGGGAGCCCTTCTGCTCTCCAGCCCTCTCAGCAGGAACTTTCGTCATTTGCAACTTTTTTTCTTTCAGTTTCTAAAACGTAGCTACTGAGAGCAGTTGTGCACAATGCTAAAGCTATTTACTGTATCAAACATCAGATCAGTACCAGAATACGGCTTTCCAGCTTTAACTTCCCGAGGAAAATGAAAGCAAGAGCGTGAGCTGACGCGTCAAATCTGGGGGGTTATTTTCATGCCCGTTCTGATTCCTGGCTGTAAAACCTACGCGTGTGTCGGGGGGCTTTTCCTCATCGTTTCCATTCTTCCTGTGCAGAGCTGGCTGTACGGGGCACCTCTCAGCTCAGGCTGCCTCCTGCCCTGCCCCACGCTGCCCGCTCTGCCCTGCACGACCACCAGCCCCACCGCTCTGCACTGCGCTCCTCGGGCGCAGGAAGGCGCGGGCAGGAGATGATTACATCAATCAGTGTCAGGGCTGGGAGCCGTGATTTATGAATATGCATAATGAGCTCTCACCTTTGAGAAGGACTAGCTAGGGAGATAATTGATTAGACAGGAAAAGAGCAGCCAGCAGCGAGGAGGGAGGAGGAGAGGCCTCTTGGAGCTGTCGCGGGCCGGGCTGGGGCTGCGGGAGGCCGTCAGGCTGCGCGAGTGATAGCTAAAAAAAACACGAGCAGGGTTTTTAGTGTTTTGTAGAAACACGCATAGCAAAATGTTTCCTCACCAAATGAATGGGAATTTTCTCCACTTGGGGAACCCCACAAGCACCACCACGGCTGCTGTCCCTCGGGGAGCCACGCAGGCAGCAGTCGCAGTGCCATGGCTGCTCAGCACCAGCACCCTGTGAGCAGGGGATGCTGTGATGCCAGGGGGGTCAGGGGACACTCATTTTCCCATTGTGCTCTCATTATTTTCTTCCACCCTTTTTTAAAGCGTCTGTCTGACCACTGGGTGAAAGTTTCTATGGAAAAGCTACCAGGACGCCCAAAGGAAGGGGATGTGGAAATTTGCCTCTAGCTCTCTCCCCCACCCCTCCCATTTTACATGCCATTAATCTTTCCTTTTTTTTTCTTTTTTTTTTCTTTTTTTTTCTTTTTTTTTCTTTTTTTTCTTTTTTTCTTTTTTTTTTTTCTTTTTTTTTCCCCCTCAGCAAGAACTGGCAAAGGGGAAAGCAAAGATACAAAGTGCAGAGAGCCGGGGTAACATTTACATGAGAAACAATCCGCTCTCCAGCACCCACCCACGGCGCTTCCCTTCGTTTCAGGAGCTGTCGGAGCGCAGGAAGGGAACGGTTCCTGGCAGAGGGACAGCACTGCGAGGAGACAGACGCGTTTCCAGGGCCAGAGAGAACGTATGTGAGAAGGGGACGTGGGGGGAATGGGGCCGAGGGCCTCACTGGGGCACGCGGCCTGCATGGGAATGGGGCTGTGGGACGCGCGGTACGAGCACAAACACACGGATATGGGTGTGAGCACACGCACTCCAGTATTGCTGCGTACCGACGGCGAGGACGTAAGATGCAGTTTATGGGCCTAGCACAACCCGCTCCTATAAATAATACATTCCGATCACCGTGGCCTCAAAATGTCAATACCGCGCAGCCCCGCACATTTGCATATCTTGAACCGTCTCAACTTGAAGCATGTCAGCTATGTGCTTCTGTTTGTACTTTAACTTCATCCCAGCTCCGGCCGAGCCCCGCGCCGCCCCTCGCGCGGCTCCGTCACGCAGCGATCAGCGCCGTGCCCGGGGCCGCGAGGTTCACTGCGGGACGGGGCGCGGAGGCCGAACGCAGCGCGGGTTCCCCGCGGGGCACGGCCCGGCCGATCCCCCTCTCCGCTCGCCCCTCAGCGCCCTCCGCCTCCCCCGCGCGGCCGCCGCCAGGGGGCGCTGCGGCTCCAGGGAGAGAGCCGGCCGGCCGGCCGTGCCCCGCTCTCAGCCCGCCCCGGCGCTCCCGCAGCCGCCCGGCCGCGCACGCAGCGACCGCGGAGCCGAGAGGCGGCTGTAGGCAAAGTGGCAACCGTGTCTTTATTAGCCAAAAATAGATACTTTCTCGTACAATTTGGTTCACACGTATGTACAGGTTTGACGGTATGTACAAAACCAAACAAACAAACGAAAAAAAAAAAACAAACAAAAAAAACCGAGACACCGAACGGACGCTCACGGGACTTCCACCAACCGCACGGCCCGGTACCCGGGGGGGAGCACAGAAGCGGGGCTGTATTATTATTTTTTTTTTCTTTTCCTTTTTAGTTTTACCATACGGACATGCGTAACGTCGTAACTATACAGAGATTTCTTTTTACAATCATTACAACAACGATAAAAAATTAACTAAGACGATGACAGCGCCGATAGAACCATGGCGGCATCGAGCTGGTTCTGGGGCCTGGAAAAAAAACGACACAAAAAAAAAAAAAAAAAAAGAAAAAGAAAAAAGAAATAAGATTTAATTGGCTTCAGCTCGGGCTGGGCCGCCGTGAGCTCTGCGATTATAATTAGCGCTATTTTTGTCGGTGGCATTTTTAAATTATTTAGAAATACAAAAAGTTGTATGGGCGGCACAGCGAGCGGCCGCAGCCGCTCGGGCACAGCGGGGCTGTTAGGGCCGCTCCCAGCGCTGCCCCGCGCTGCCCCGCACCCCGTCCCGGCCGCTCTATGCCCGCCGCCGCCCTCCGGCCCCGACCGCGGCGCAGCCCGCACGGAGCGGCCCCGCCAAGGGAAGCGTCGCACGGAGCTACCGCGCACCGCCGGCTGCCCGCGCCCTCCGGAGCCGTCTCTTACCGCCTCTGCACTGGCTGGAAAGCTGTCTTTATTAACTTTTTCTCTACTTCCAAGGCACTAGATCGATCTAAAAAGAGAAGAAAACACAGCGTTCCTTTACAGCCCCCGATGTATTCGCCCCATGCCTGAATTAAGCCGCTCGACTCGAGATCCCTCCTCGCCAACTTGCGCACGCGACAAAAACGACGGCGGCTCCGCCGTCTCGAGGCGGTAAAAAGGAACCAAACGGAAAAAGCCGCCCGCACGGCCCGGCCTGCCCCGGCGCCGCGTCCCTCCGCGCAAACCCCGCGCAATCCCCGCGCACGGCCTGCTCGCCGCCGCCGCCACCTGCGCCCGACGGCCGCCGCGAAGCCGAGCGCAGCGCCCGCCCGCCCCGCGCGTCCCTCAGCGGTCACCTGCTCCGGGGGGCTCCGCGCTCGGCGCCTGCTCCGCGGGCCGCGGGAAGGCGGCGGCGGCGGGGGCGGCCCCCAGCCCCAGCAGGTGCGGAGTGTTCAGTAAGGCCAGCGGGTGCGGGGCCGCGTGGTGGTGCGGGGAGGCGGCCGGGAAGGCGCGGTTGGTCCAGTTGGGGAACTTGCCCAGCGGGCAGGAGGAGACGAGTCTGTGGGGCGGCGGGGGGGGCAGCGGCAGCGGCTGGGGGGCGGCCGCCGGCGGGGAGCCGGGAGACTTGCGGGGGTTGTCCGGGCTGGTGGCCGTCTCGGCCAGCGACCAGATCTTGGGCTTCGGCACGGTGCCGGCCGAAGCGGCGTCCGTCGGGGAGGAGGCGGCCGACGAGGAGGCGGAGGAGGGGGGCGAAAGGTGCGGCGGCGGCGGCGGCGGCGGGGCGGGCGGCGGCGGCTCGGGGCCGGCGGAGGGCAGCTCGCAGGGCGGCCGGCGGTGGTGGCGGTGGTGGCGGAGGTGGTGGTGGCGGAGGCGGAGCGGCTCCGCGGCGGCTGCGGCGGCCGGGCCGAGGTAGCGCTCCTCGGAGCCGGGCAGGTCCTCGAAGCCCTCGGAGCCCTCCGAGTCCGTCTTGGAGTCGGAGTGCAGCAGGTCCGCGTCCTGCAGCTCGTCCTCCAGCTCGTCCTTGGCGCTCTCGATGTTCTCGGTGTCGATGTTCTCCAGGTCGATCTCCTCCTCGTCCTCCCTCTTGTCCTCTTCCCCCTCGTGGTCGCTGCCGTAGGAGTTGCCCTCCTCGTCCGTCCTGCTGCGGGGGGCCCAGGTCATCTTGTTCTCCTTCTTGAGCCGCCGCCGCGCGTTGGCGAACCAGGTGGAGACCTGGGTGAGAGTCATCTTGGTGATGATGGCCAGCATGATCTTCTCGCCTTTGGTGGGGTACGGGTTCTTGCGGTGCTCGTTGAGCCAGGCCTTGAGCGTGCTGGTGCTCTCGCGGGTGGCGTTCTTGGGCCGCGACGGATCCCCGAACTGGTACTGCCCGTAGGGGTAGAAAGCGGGGTGGTGGTGCGGGAAGGCGGCGTGCTGCACCCCGGGGCTCTCCTTCAGCTCGTACTGCGCGCCCTGCAGCGAGAGGGAAGGGGCGGCGGGCTGAGGAGGCGCGGGGCCCGAACGGCCCCGGATCTGCCCGACCCGCTCCTTCGCACAGCCGCCGCGGAACCTCCGGGCGCGCCGCTCGGCACGGGCGCGCCGGGGCCCCGCGCCGCGCTCCGCTCCCTCACCGTCCGACCGCGCCGGGCCGGGCCCGGGGAACAAAGCGCCCCGCTCCCGGCACCCCCCCGCCCCGACCCCGGGGGGGCTCTTACCAGCTGCGGGAAGATGGGCAGTTCGGCGGCGTAGGGCAGGAAGGCTCCGTAGCCCTGAGCGGCGGCGGCGGCGGCGTAGGGCGCGCCGTACATGGAGGAGAGCACGTTGGAGAGGGTCCCGGACGGGGCCAGCTCCGCGCCGCCTCGGGAGCCGCCGCTGCCCGGGCGCTCGGCGGGGTACAGCGGCCTGATGTACTGGTAGCCCAGCTGCGGGAACGACATGGTGCGGGGGGGGTGGGGAGGGGGAAGGGTAGGGAGGGGGGGCAGAAGGGAAGAAGGGAGAGAAAGGGCAGCGAGCGGCGGGGCTGGCCGCGGGGCCGCCGGCACAGCTCAGCGCTCAGCGCCCGCCGCCGGCTCCGGGCCGCATCGGGAGCGGAGCTCGGAGGCCGCGGCTCCCGCCTGGCTGCGGCCGCGCTGCGCGCCGCGCGCTGCTTTCTTCTCGCACTTTTCCTATTGATCTGAGTGGACCCAGGTCAGGTCCTAACAGATTGCCTGAGATTATTGGGACTCCGGGCTCTGATTGACATTTCTAGTCTCCCGCAAGCCCCTCCTATTTCTTTTAAGTCTCTCTCTCTCTCTCTCTCTCCCTCTGCCTCTCTCTCTCTCTGCCCGGAGCTGCTCTCGCCGGGTTTGTCACCGGCTCCTTCTTTCCTTTTTTTTTTTTTTTTTCTTTTTTTTTTTTTTTTTCTAAATCTGTTTACTGACGTCGCGGTCTTTTATTTGAGTTGCTTTCCAATCTCGTTTTAGCAGTCGCCAATCAGTTGTGTGTTTTACAGAGGTTTAACCCTGCCTCATGGCATTCTAATTATATAGAGACAGATTTAGATATAATTTCTCCCGGACTCCCCCAAACCCCCCCGTCCCCCCCCAGTGCCGGGTGTCGGCCACGAGTGGCACACGGGAGGGACGGCAGAAGTTGTGACGTTTAAAAATAAAGGCTCCCCCAGCTTCCCCCCAACCCCCAGGCACACCTCCCCCCCCACTCCCCCGGCGCTTTCAGCTTTCCAGATGTACAGCCCTGCGCTGCCCGGGTGCGTTTGGGGCTCTTTATGAAGATATTCCCACCTTCCCCCCCCCCCCCCCCCCCCCCTCCCCCGGCTCTGCCAGCGGTCTCATCGCCCAATACAGCTTTAAAAGTGTGCTCCGTTCAGAAATAACAGTTTAAAAAGAAGCGTTTCCAGAGGTACCCTGAACGTTCTCCCGCTGTCCGGAATCTTTAAGGAGCTCCGTGCGTTTGTCTGGGCGAACAGTGGGCAGATACAGTAGAAAAGCGAAGTTAATTTTCCTCCTAATAAGGGACTTCAAAGAGTTGTAGGTCACAATTTTACATCAAAGGCAGAAAAGGAGGCAAATTAAAATCTTAACAAAGGAGAGACGGGAGCAGCCCTCTGGGCCATTAGTAAATAAGTGGTGTGAAAAAAGGGACAATGACAGGCGCTGGAATTAAACTCATTAACACCTTTTTGTCTTGGTGCGAAATCTCTAATTAGGAAATTTATGATCATTTTGCTTATTCCCTCTGTTCTGAATCACTACAAGGCTCCGAAGGAAGGACCTGAACGTGCTGCTTTGGCAAAGGCGGTGCTGGAAGGAGCCATAGGGAGGGAGGCGAGATGTGCTTTAATTACTGAATCAGACGTTTTGTGGCCGACACGCGTGAAGTTTCAGTTCTTTCTCCCCTCACTTCGTCCCCCATCCCCGGCTCCCGGGGTAGAACAGGCACCCGGCCGGGGGGAGAACAGAGCGCCGTTCTCTGCTCCTAAAAACTCGGGGGGAGGGGGATGGGGGGTTCCTTTCTCGGTTTTTATTTTCTTTTTCTTTTATTGTAAAGTTTGGAGGCTCTTCTCACGAATTCCTCCGTCCCCAAACCCGGCTGGGTTTCTCTCATGGCAGCGCGATTTCCGCGTCCTCACGGTGGATTTTTATAACCGAGTTTCCTTAAAAATAAAATTCATGTCAGATTACGCAGTTAAGGGAATCGACCTTGATAGCGAGCTATAATAAAACTCTATCGGCTTGTAATAAATGCGGATTATAGCAAAGCAAGCTCCGGAATTAAAATTCCACGAATCAATATATGAAAATCTGTAGGAAACATCTCTAATCGTATTAAGTTCATCTTTATAGCATTTCCTATCTGCTAATCTAGTGCAAAGCAAGGCTGGGGCGGAATTTATTTTCTTCCACTCAACGTCGCTCCCGTAATGGGTTTTGACGGTCCGACGCGATGCAGATAACAACACGAAAATTCAGTTGTTTGTTTATTTCTTCGTAATTCAAAAGCAAAACGCGGAGCGCACCCCCGTCCCCATCCGCTCTCAACTTTCCTGAGCGCAGCGGGGCAACGCCGGCCGAGCTCGGATGGGAGAGGGCCGGGCGGGGCCGGACCCGGCGAAGCGCCGCTGTGTGCCCGCAGCGCCCGGCCGCGTCCTCCGCGGCTCCGTCCGTCCCCAGCTGCCGTGCGGGGCCGGCGGGGAGAGAGGAACGTGCGGGTGCGAACGGCTGCGGGGCAGGGCGAGGGAGAGGGGTGGGTTAATGGGAAAGAGACGGAAGGGAAACGTCTCTCAAGCGAACGGGTTGGAGGAGAAATCTGCGGCGCTTGGCTCGGGGGGAGAGGAAAAGCGGAGAAGCGGCAAACGGTGGGAGCGGGGAGAGGGGACGGCGATCTCGCTGCGGTACCGGGAGGGTGGGGGTCGGAACGGCGAGAGCCGTCCGCACGCCGAGGCCGCGGGGCCGCCGGGGGAGCGCCGGGACGGAGCGGGGAGAGCGGGGCCGAAGGGAGCCGCGGAGGGGCGGCAGCGGGCGGCTCGTCCTGCGGGAGGCCGGCAGGAGCCGTGCGGGGCCCGACGGCCGCGGGGCGGAGGCAGACGGCGCGGCGGAGCGCGGCTCGGCCGGACGGACACGTGTCTTCTGGCCGGGACCTGTCAAAGCCGGGAGAGCGGCTCCTGATTTATTACCCCAAACACACCCCCCCGCCCGTCCGCCTCCCTCCCTCCTTCCCTCCCTCCCCCCCGGCCCCGCCGCCCGCGCTTCCCGGCGCGCTCACGCACTCGCTGAGCTCCGACCGAACCCGGCGCCGGGATTCCCCGAGCCCGGAGCCGTCCCCGGGGCTGTGGCCGCTCCCGGGCCCCCGGCCGCCGTCTTTGGGGGGCAGCGCTCCGCCGGGTACCGCCCGGCCCAGGACCCCGTTCCCTCTGCCCACGCTTCCCGGTCGCGGGCGACGGAGGGGACGCGGGGACAGACCCGGAGGTGGCCGCAGCTCGGAGCTGCCCGCTGGAGGGCCGTGGGACGCGGGGAGGGGAACGGACAAATGGGCTGAGGAGAAGGGCCGCAGTCAAAAAAGAGTTAAAAAAATAGAGGGAAAGATCAAAGAGCCGGGTAAAAGACTCTTCAAATTACACGTTTGAAGCTTTTCCATAATTCCAAGGCGACAGATAGATAACAAGCTGCACATTCCTTATCACATATGGAATCAATCTGAAAGGAGTCTCTTGATCAGAATCTGTTAATTGCAGTGACATATGATTTGGAAAGAAAACACAATTAATGACCCTTCATGTTAGGGCTTTGGGAAGAGGCCACTGACAATCCGCGCTCTGCAACCAACGGCAACTTTCGTGTTGTTGTTACGAGCGGTGGTAGCGGTAAACTGATACAGCGAGATGGTCCTGGAGCCCCGGCACTGCTCCCCGTGCCTTTTACGGTTTCTCGATTGGGGGAGGAGAGCAGAAAGGGACGGGAGCGGGTGCGCCTTCCTTCGAGGTTTGGGGAGCCAAAATGATTTAGTACCTTGTCTGTAAATCTAATGACCTAAGGTGAGAAAAAATACTTCATCTTTTATTATTACCATTTGTGGTGAGCGTTACCAGGAAACAGCAGAACCCGTTTGAAATGGTAAATATATGTCGCCATTTAAAAACCATTATTGGTGAGGTTCTCCCCAAGGGAGGGCAGTGCCCGCACCCCGCACCCCGCACCCCGCACTCCGCAGCCCGGCCGGCCCGGGTTGGCAGCGCCCCTGGGAGCCGCCGGGGAGGGATGGAAGGAGAGAGGTTCATTTGAAGGTTATAAAAAGCGCACTTTAATAGGATCGAAGTGAAATTAGTTAATAAGAAAATGCTGGCCAGAAGCTCTCCGGGCTTTTAAGTGCTCTCCAGGCCATTTAGGGAAATTGAATATGAACTGACTCCGTTACCTGCAGCCCATCTCCAGTTCTGCACGGAGGCGAGAAGGGAAAAATAGCGCCTAAGAGACCTGGAGTCCCGCACGCCTCCCGACAGCGTATTTCCTCCACAAATAACGTCCCCCGTCTCCTCCTCCTCTCTCCTTTCTGCCCCGGGGGGGACGAGGCCGCCGGGGATGCTCAGGCTCCGGGCAGCTCCTCTCGGGCCACGCCGGCACCTCGAGGTTATTCTTTGCCTTCCATTTCTCAGAGCTTTTCCCACCGTTGCGGTGCTTTGCGTTCGGGCAGTTGCCAGCGGGTCGGTACTCTGTGCTACCGAACTTCCTATCTGCTGCCTGTCTCCCTCCCTTTGAACTTTATCGTTTTTCGAGGTGTTAATAAAACCTTTCCTTTGGTAAATCGTTCATTAGAAACCCCACCGAAAGCTGGAAAGACTTCAGAAAATAAAACGGCGCTCGGGAAGGGGAGGTTGGGAGAAGGCTTTTGTCCAAAAACGCAGAGTTGCCGCGAATCTTAGGAAACATTAATCTTTACAGGAATTCGTGATTCATATCTGCGGTTTGACCGTTCAGGTGATTTATAACCTGTTAGTGCCATTCGCTAATTTTATGCCAATATATTTCACGCGCACGGCGAGATTTTCCATCACCCCTCGCAAGGAGCGGCCGCTGCGAGCCGGGCCGGCACCTCATCGCGCCAACGCCGGGCCGGGCCGTGAACCTGCGCTCCTCGCTCCTCAGGGCGGCCCGGACAGCCGGCAGCGGCCGAGGAGAGGAGCGGCCCCGACGGGCCGGTGGTGCCCACCTCCCGCTCCGCGCCTGGCAGCGCCGTGTCCCGACGCTCCTCGACCGCCGCTCGGCAGAGCCGGGGATGCGGGCGGCTCGGTGCGATTTGTCGCTCGGGTTATTAGCCGGAGGGGAAACCACGGGCAAAGAAAAGAAACGACAGCTGCTTCGAAGATAACGCTGCGCGGCGTCTAATCTTGTGACACAATCATTCATTACTATTGTATTAATTACTATTTTTCCCAAGCAGCTCCTGCCCGGATGAGCCGCCGGCCCGCAGCTGCTGGGTGCCGGGCTCTGGGTTAGGAGCGCTGCCCCCATCCGCTCCCGGTTACTGCGCTGTCACGTCGCCTCATTTGGCGGCCGGAGATCGCTGTGCCGTCGACCCGGGCAGGGTGATACCGACAGTGATAAAATAACGCGGATGCCGAACTCTTTGTTCGCATTCCGTCCAAAGTTTGGGAGCGCGGTGGCGCGACCGCTTTGTTTGCTCTTCATCCTGTGGATGCTGCCTTAGATCAGTCGCAAACAAGCATTGATTTTATGGTAAAGTCACTTTGGGATGGGAATGAGTAACTCCAGGCAGTGCTATCACTGTATTACATGGAAATGGCCCAGGTAACAAGATGAACATTGATTCAGCATTATGTTTGATCAATAATGAAATAAGTAACTTCAGGGCCAAATTAAAATGCAAGCTGGCTTAACGCTGCCAGCTTCTGGGCTAAGTGACAAGGCTAATTCAGCAGGGAAATGGCAATATTTGCATTAGAGGCTGCATCTGTTGTGCGGTGAAAGAGCCTGGGTCTGCCGTAACGCCGAGGGGAGCTGCGGGCAGCGGAGTGGGGCCGGGCCGGGCCGCCCCGTCGGGCTGCGCTGCTGCGGGCAGCGGGCGGTGCCGGTGGTCCCACGCCGCGAGGAAACGCGCTGTTAGCAGCTCCTGGGCCGCTCGGCCCTAACCACGGGGCATCTGGGATGCGAGCGGGGAAAGGGAAGGGATTTAAGGGATGAGTAGAAGCGTGAGGAGTGCTGCCTGGCCCGCTGGCCTTTGGCCGCTTGATCCGCTGTTTTCTCCATGGCCGGTTTTTACGGCTCTGCCATCATTACTGAAGCCGTGACACGCATCGATTTCCAGTAGGGATGCTCGCCTGCAGCTGGCCGGCCTCGGGCACGGGGCCCGGAACCCCGCGTCCAGCCTCGGGGGGGGGGGGGGGGGGGGAGGGAGGGAGGGAGGAGAGAAAGAGGAGGAAGAGGAGGAGGAGAGAGGGGAGGAGGAAGAGGAGGGATGCTGCCGGGTGGAGCCCCGAGTGGGAGCCCGGCAGGATCCGCGCGTGGGAGCGGCAGGAGCGCCC